>NC_056745.1:206306052-206581052 GCF_019279795.1 Protopterus annectens
CCTTTTAATCTAGCTCTCTTCACTTCCCTGCTATAAAACCACATTTATGAAGTTACACAAACTTTGTATTCCCTCAGCAAGTGCCTTTCCAGGTGTTCTGCAGAGTCTGGCTACAGCAGCAGAGAGAGACAAAAGAGTGACTTTGGAGTGATTAAGTATAAATATTTCTGCTTTTTCTCACTGCGTCTTAACTAATCTCACCACTTAAAAACACCAGTTTTTTAGCTTAATCTGTGATTTAAAAGTTTGTTATTGCTACATATTGGTAATTCTTATTTTGCTGCCTGCACTTGAATTAAGTCATTTTTGTGTTTAAATAATCTGTTTAACTGTTGTAGGCTACACACTAAAGTGTGATAGCCTTTTCTGTGCATTTAAAGTGTTGTTTTGATTGTATCTACTCTATTTTCTGAAAAAAATATATATATATACTTGCTACCCGCCTTTCTGAACTAGTACAGTCTAGTTTTCAGGTTATTGCTGAATCCAGGGCTGTGTTACAAGTTTCTGTGTTGCCCATACCTTACTGGATAGAAGGAAGTTTCTCTGTTCACCTGTGAGAGAGGGGAGCTTTGAGCAGCCTATCTGTCCCTGGAGGAGTGGTTTCAGCCCTGAAGTTAGTAGTTTATTGGCCATTTTGGGCCCTGAAGTTAGTAGTTTATTGGCCATTTTGGGCTAATTTTGATTGTATCTGCTATATTTTCTGAAAAAAACAAAAAAAATATATATATACTTTTTCACGCCTTTCTGACCTAGTATAGTCCAGTTTTCAGGTTATTGCTGAATCCAGGGCTGTGTTACAAGTTTCTGTGTTGCCCATACCTACTTGGATAGAAGGAAGTTTCTCTGTTCAACTGTGAGAGAGGGGAGCTTTGAGCAGCCTATCTGTCCCTGGAGGAGTGGTTTCAGCCCAGAAGTTCGTAGTTTATCAGCCATTTTGGGCTAATTTTATCTCTTTCACTTCCCTGCTATAAAAAACACATTTGTGCGGTTTTGTGCACCGGGCAGCGCTCCACGAAGTCTACTCTTCAATGTTTCCCTTGGAACTAGACAAACCTTCAACTTTAGCACTCAAACCATTAATTTCACAATCAAACACTTGCTTAAAACTCATAGTACTAATTAACCCTAGCACTAGACCCCCCTATACTGTCCAGAAGGACAAGGCTCTCTATTCGTCCCCACCAGCCAATCAGAAAACAGCTTGCTCTACCTATTCAGGCATGTCCAAAGGGCAGTTTTTGGTGTACTCTCCAGTCCAACTGCTGAATCTGGGCATTTTGAGGCAATGTTACAACTGCCTCATGTACACACACAACCCTCTCTTCCTACCACCAAACACTAATATATGCGAGAGATGCAATTATACAGCCAAACGGGAGGCAAAGCTCTCTCAACCCAAGACTGGAACTGACAGTCAAGAGGAGAAGGGTAATACTTGCAACACACCACCAGTCTCACATAGACCTAATAAACCAACACCGGCAAATAGCACACATGAATACATGAAAATATACTTGGAGGCTCTAAATAAAAATCTGCAAAAGCAACAGAGACCTCCAAAGCAGACATCCAAGCAACCTCCACACCCCATCACCAACCATGAAACACATACTTCACATAATCAGTGTGCCACACAATCACAGCCCTTAACGCAAAATAACATACCCAACACACTAGTAATAGGCGACTCTATAGTCAGGCACACTGCTGTCCCACTAACTAGGCTGGACAAGGAGAAGGTTACAAGTTAGCTGCCTGTAGGGTGCCAGGATCCGCCACATAACACAAGAACTCAGGTCACTCCAGAACAAGTACAAATACAACTCTGTCATTGACCATGTTGGTGTGAATGACCTGAGACGTACCTCCATGGACTACATGAAAACAGACATGGAAGAGGTCTCTGATCATGTAGCCCAGGCTGGTATGACCCTGATCCTGAATAGCATCCTGCCCTCACCAAGAATGATGCTACAGTATACAGAAAAAATGACCAATTTCAACAACTGGCTAAGTTTCTGGTGTCATTCAAAGGGGATCCAGTATCTGTCCGCCTGGGATGACATGCTCGACAAGCCACGTTGCTTCGCAAGAGATGACTTGCACCTGTCACCCTTAGGCTTTCGAATACTGGCCAAGGCTCTTGCCGCCCCCATAGTGCCTTTTTTAGGCAAGGCTCAAAAGACAAACCCACCATCATAAATAGCACAAGTAACCAAAAACTGAGGGTAATGCTACTCAACACCAGAAGTCTAAACCTCAAAATGCAAGCACTCGACGCACTCCTCAGTATGAAGAACATCAACATCTGTGCAGTAACAGAAAAAAGAAGTTATGTACTCACCATAACGTTCCATCTGAGTAGTTATACTTCATTTTTCTGCAACCTGGGGCTATACAATCCGTATCGGATCCGAGCCGACAACTTTTTTTTCTAGCATCTGCTCCAAGCTCCGAGCTCCTCCCCTTACCCATAATGCCCTACATCTCCTATCTTCCCTCAAATTGAGTTTGCTGCAACTAAAAACATAAGCAACTCAACCCAATAAACCAATCCTGAAAAGACAGGACAAGGTCCGGGGAACGGAGGGAGGGAATGTTGCAGAAAAATGAAGTATAATTACTCAGATGGAACGTTATGGTGAGTACATAAATTCTTTATCTGAAGTAGTTAACTTAATTTTATCTGCAACCTGTGGGACAGAGTCACCAGCTACTCTAATCCTGGGAGGCCCTTATGGAAGGATATTCCTGAGCACCGCAGAGCCAAAGGATGCTCTACCTCTCGAAATCAGACCTAATTTGTAATGGGAAATGAAGGTATGTGAATTGGCCCAGGTCGCTGCTGCACAAATATCGTCCAAAGGCACCCCAGACCAAAAAGCAGCAGAAGTCGCCATGGACCTGGTAGAGTGAGCCTTAACAATACCAGGAGGAGATAAACCTTTTGCTTTGTAGGCATGTGAAATACAAAGAGTGATCCATCTGGCCAAAGAAACTTTAGAAATAGCTTTTCCCATAAATGCGTTGGAAAAGGAAACAATTGGTCAGTCTTGCAGAAAGACTTCGTTCTATGAAGATAAAAATGAAGCTGCCTATGAACATCTAACAAATGGAGTTTGTATTCACCTTTATTTTGGAAGTTAGGAAAGAAAACGGGCAGATTAATGGATTGGTTTATGTTTGCCTCAGATGCCACTTTAGGTAAGAAGGAAGTGTTAGTACAGAGTGAAACCCTATCCTTATAGAAGACAAAATATGGAGGCACGGCACTCAGAGCTTGAAGCCGAGACCCTCCTAGCAGATGTAATGGCGACTGGGAAAGCGGTCTTCCAGGACAAAAATTTCAAATCCACCGAAACTGCAGGTTCGAACGGAGGAGCCACCAATGGCTGTAAAACAAAAGTAAGGTCCCAAGGAGGCACTGAATCCTTGACAGGCGGCTGTAACAGAAAAGTACCTTTAAGAAAAGCCTTACACAGCCCAGAGGAGGCTAAGGCCATATTGTCTTCACCAACGTGAAAACTGGAAATGGCTGCCAATTGTACTTTCACTGTGGAGGAACTAGCTCCTTGTTGAAAAATACCAGACAGGAAGTCCAACACCGCTGGAACAGGGGCTGTAAAGGGATTTATTTTTCTCTGTGAAGCCCAAATGGAAAAGTGCTTCCATTAACTGCAATAAAGTTTCCTAGTGGAGTCTTTAAGAGAAGCCACCAGAATGGATTTTACCAGGGATGAAAGACTGGGAGTCCTGGCAATTAATGGAACTGGAGCAACCAAGCTGTCAGCTTGAGGCTGCCCAGATCGGGCGGACGTGCCCCCGACGGATGGGAGATTAGATCTGGGCAGGGATCCGGAACCCACGGGGGAGCTATGAGATGAGACCAAAGGAATGGGAACCAAACCTGATGAGGCCAGAACGGGACAATGAGCATCACTTTGCACCGTAGTCGGCAAGCTTTCTGAAGAAACTTCGGAATGAGTGGCAATGGTGGATAAGCATACAGACGCCCGGGGGGCCAAGCATGGACTAGAGCATCTCTGGGGATTTCCCCTGGTGAGGGATCAGAGCGAAGAACACAGTGCACCTCACGTTGGAAGAAGATGCGAAGAGATTGCAGCAAGGCTGACCCCATGCAAAGAAGATCTCCTCCGCTACTGACTGTTTCAGAGACCATTCATAAGGCATCAGAATGGCCCGACTCAATCTGTCCGCTAAAATGTTGCAGCAAACCAGAATGTGCATTGCTATCAGAAACTGACCAGTGGAGATCACCCATTCCCACACTCTCATGGCCTTGCAAAATAGAGGGTAGAATCTGGTTCCCCCCTGCTTGTTGATATACCAGACAACAGACATGTTGTCTGACTGAATTGCAATCAATCCAAGAGGGAGGACTATGTGAAAGGCTTCCAACGCTAAAAGCACTGCCCTCATCACTAGAACATTTATGTGCAACTTGGTCTCTGACTGGGACCACGTGCCTGGGACTGTCCTTCCTGAACAGTACCCCCCCCCCACCCGAGTTGAGAGGCGTCCGTGGTCACTGTGGCTTGGACTGGAGATGATGCAAAGGGACGTCCCCTTTTGATATCTCCGGTGAACGTAACCACCAAAGAAGAGATGTCCTGCAGACGTGACTGATCTTGATCGGAAATTTCATGGGCAGGTCTAGCCAAGACCATTGAACAGCCAGAGTCCATTGAAGAACCCGCATGTGAAGGCGCGCACAAGGGAGAATCAATATGGCGGAAGCCATGGAGCCCAGAGCCCGGAGAACCACGCTCACGTTTGAAGACTTGGAGTTCGCTATCTGAGCTATGTGGCACCTGAGGTGTAGGATCCTGTCTGGAGTTAAGAATACCTTCATCTGCAAAGTGTCTAGCCGTGCCCCAATGAAGTCTAGAACTTGTACTGGTTGCAAATGGGATTTGTGAACATTGTAACTCCCAGTAGATCTGCCAACCAAATGAAATAATCTCGGGCCACACACAATTGATGCTTGTTGGGTGCAGCGAAGAGCCAGTTCTCCAGGTATGGAAACACCTGAATACTCTGAAGCCTCGGTTGAGCCACTACAACTGCCATTACCTTGGTGAACACCCTGGGGGCTGTGGTGAGACCAAAGGGTAGGGCTCTGAACTGAAAATGACTGGCTCCCAGCCGGAAGCGCAGAAACCTCCTGGAGCTTCTGTGTATTTTGATGTGGTAGTAAGCATCCTGTAGGACTAACGAGCATAAGCAGTCGCACTCTCGGAGATAAGGTAGAATGGACTGTAGGGTGACCATCCAGAATTTCTGTTTGGCTACCGACAGGTTTAATGTTGACAGGTCTAGAATGGGCCTGAAATCCCCCCGTCTTTTTGGCACCAAAAAGAACCTTGAGTAGACGCCTAATCCAGACTGATTGGGGGGGCCTGTTTGATGGCTCGTTTGAGAAGCTGCTTTGAAAGCTCTAGAGCTGCGGCCTCCCTATGAGCGGGTGGAACATCCGGGAGGTGTTTTGTAATATATGGAGGGGCAACAAATAGGATAGAGTAACCTCTGGATATTATCTGTAAAACCCAGCGAACTGTCGTACTGGACTCCCATGCCACTGGGTGTAAGGACAATCGTCCCCCGACTGCCTCCAGAGTAGGACAGTTGAGCAACCCCTCAGGGCTGCTGATCGGGTCTATCAGAAAAGGGTTCCCTAGACCCGAAATTCCTGGGACCCCCTCTACCTCTGGGTCGGCGTCGATCCTGTCCCCGGTCTGCCTCTGGGGGAATAGTTGTCCTGAGAATCCCGGGAAAACTGAGATTTTCGGAACCACATCTTCTGCCCTCTTTGATTCCTAGAGAAGGACCGCTGAGGGTCAGAGAAGCGGACTCCGACAGCAGACAAAGTCTTCCCGTCCTTTTCGCTCTGGACAAGTGTGTCACGTACTGTCTTCCCAAAAAGGGAAGAGCCGTCGAAGGGAGCGTTGATAAACAACACCTTAAAAGGGTCCACGAACAGACACAACTGGAGCCAGGCATGACTCCTCATGGCTATGCCTGTCCCAGCCGCCCTAGCTGCTCCTTCCATGGCATGGGAGAGGAGCTGCATTGACGTGTTTGAGACTGATTTCAGAGTAGACATTTTCGCCAAGAACAACTGTCTGTCCTGCGGCGATAAAGACTCTGGGGTGACTCAGCGAATTCCGAAGCAAGGTCTCGCTGAAGCCGAAACACATGTGCCAAATAATTTAGTGCACAGATAGAAAAGTTCGCTGAGGAGTAGACACGCTTCCCAAACCTATCCACCGACCTAGACTCCTTGTCTGGAGGGTGGACTGAGGAACTCTCCTAAGCTAGTTCCTTCTTTGTGACCACTGCAACCAACATAGCATCAACTGGGGCTCCTTTTGACTAGGGTTGTCTGTCAGAAGGGGGAGATAAAACCTTGTCAGGGCATTTGGGGATGGGCTGTATGGTGTTAGGCTCCTTTCCATGCCCTCGTGGTGATGAGGTCCTTTCCATGCCCTCGTGGTGATGAGGTCCTCCAAGGAGTCTGCTGGCGGGGACACCCAGAAAGAAGATGGGCCCGTGCCAAAGGCCTCCAGGAACAATGACTCATCCCCAGAAGGTTTTGGGGCTGACCAACCTCCCCTCTGGCGGAGGATCTCCATAATTTCTTCGAAGGAGACGTCTTCGGGAGGTGACCTGGGGAACCTCCTCCTTCATCTAAGTCAGTGTGTGTAGTGAGGGACTCGGGGGGGGGGGGAGTCCAAGTGGCTCCTTTTGCACTTCCACTTACGGTGACCCTCTTCAGTGGGACTTTCAGAAGGGGATGCGTGAGCCGCAGGGGTTTCCTCAAGGAAATTAACCTGGGGATCCTCTGGCATGGGCTGTCCTTGAGACAGGATGAAGGGAGCCGTCGCCAAATCCAGGGGGGCCTGGGTGGTATCCAAGGGGATGGGTTGGGGTCTCAATCCCTGGGAGAAACCCTCTCTACCACTTCGAAGGCCGAGGGAGAAACCCTCCCCGGATCCAAAGTGGGGACCGGAGCCGAAGCCAGGGTAGCCTGAGGTCCAAGGGAATGGATCGGATCTGAAAGGGTCGGAGCCGAAGAATCCATTCCCCCGGGTCTGACTCCCTGTCCGCGGCTCCGAGAGTCACTCAGATCCGAACAAGTCAGATCCAAGGAAATCAAGGTAACAGCCAGAGTCGAGGTTGGAGGAACCATCGGCGCCGAGCTACCAGCTCTGAAAAACCTCGGATCCAAGAGCCCCGAAGTACGGATCGGGGAAGGAGAAATGGGGTGGAAAAGAGGCATGGAGGTCCCCCCTCCAGAGGGAGAGGGGCCTGGTAAGACTCCCATCTGAATTTGGGTCTGAATATATCTCCACATCATCCTGCTCATATCCATGTCCGATAGGCTTCGAGTCGACCTCGAAGAGGCCACAGACTCGGATCTGGCTAGTCTGCAGAGTGGGGAGGAAGGCCTCGGGTCTGAATGTTCCAACAGCTCCGGTGAGAAACGAGGAGACAGGAGCCGTGAAGAAACAGGCCTCATGGTCTTAGATGGGGGGGCTGAAAAAGAGCTCCCTGTCTGGGGATCTCTTACGATGCCTGTCCTCCTTTTTCTCCCTTTCCTCTCTGCGCCTTTCTTTATCCTTCTCTTTTTCTTTGTCAGCCACGCTGACTGAAGATTTGTCCTTGGAAGACCCATCACCAGACGAGGAGGGAGGTTGAGTCCCTGTCTGGGTGGGAGGTGGTACACTAGAGACTGCGGCCGAGGCAGATTCCAGCATGGCAGCAGGGAGAAGGCCTTTGGCAACTAGCTTGGCCTTACGATCCCTAAGGGCCCTAGGGTTAAAACCTGAACAGACAGTACACTGAGTGGACAAATTAGCCACTCCCAAACAAATTGCACACAGAGTGTGACCATCGGCCGAGGAAAGCTTATGGCCACACACTGTACATTTTTTAACGACAGGCTTCGACTGGTCAGCCATAGTCTTGTACTGAAAGGTACAAACACTACCACTCAACAACCACACACACACACACACACACACACACACACAGGTAGGGGAAGGGCAGGCCTAACTACTAGTCTATACAAAACTTTTTTTTTTTAAAACACCGAAGACCAAGCGAGATACTACACAAGGAGCGGAAGGGAAAAATTTTACTCAAACACATCTAGATACCAGAAAAAAATACCACATACTATCCCTAACCTCAAAGCAAAGGAGACCACGATGCACACTACTGGCACGGCAAACGAGAGCTGGGGGAAGATAGGAGATGTAGGGCATTATGGGCAAGGGGAGGAGCTCGGAGCTTGGAGCAGATGCTAGGAAAAAAAAAGTTGCCGGCTCGGATCCGTATACCCACAGGTTGCAGATAAAATGAAGTTAACTACTTCAGATCCTGGTTTAAGGCTCCTGAGAGCACCTCAGCACTACTAGGCTATAACTCATACCATACCTTTCGGCCACAGAACCAGTACCAAAACACAAAAGGCGGGGGTGTATCCATATTCATCAAGGATGCCCACACCTCCAGGTTAGTGGCGCAGCACAATGTATCAGAGATCATTAATGTGCAACTAACAACGGGCAAAACTGCAATCCAAATTATAGCTTGCTACAGATCACCCACCATGGCCCAGGACCCACATTCCGCATTTCTGGAGACACTGGGAAATATGAAGGTCCTACCAAACACCCTAACACTGGGTGATTTCAATTACCCAAACATAAACTGGGAGAACTATTGAAGTACTAACTCCCTTGCCCAACGCTTCCTAGAATTTATAAACGCGAACGCCCTGGAACAACTGGTCAACACCCCCACCAGAGGGAACATATTGGACCTAGTCATCACCAACATGGGCGACCAGTGTTCCACACCGAAGGTCAACCCCTCGCTTTTTAGATCACACCATAGACTAATCACTCTGGATATCCACATTTCACCCCCACCCCCAATCAAGGAAACCACCATGAAAAACTTTTCAAAAGCAAACTTCACGTTACTTAAGACCGAGGAGGAAAGGTTCACAGCCCCCATGCTAAAGGGCAATGCTGTCCAAGCTGCTGAAACCTTTACAAAGACACTCTATGAGCATCTGCAGGAATGCATGGATCGTACTATCCGAAGTAAAACCAAGACTCACTCCTCCAAGAAAAGGAAACCAGTCTGGTGGACCCCTGCCATAAACAAGCTATACAACAGAAGGAGGAAACTAGTACAGAAAAGAGTAAAATCCCAAGAAGGAAAGACATCCCTGATCAGTATCAGCAAGAAACTACTATCCCTCATTAAATCATCCAAGGCTAGTTTTCGAAGAAAAAAAATTAAGCCAATGACTCAAAGATAACCACAAAAGCCGCTCTCTTTAGCTATGTCAAGAACCTAAGCTGGAAACTCTTAGATCTGCTCTGAGTTAGTGCACGAATGGCACAAAATACACTGAACCGGACTGATATTGCCAACACTCTGGCAGACAGGTTTAGTGCAAACTTCACCCTCCTCTCACCCCCTAAAATCTTAGCTGGCCCATAACCATACCAGAAGAATGTAGGGCCCCATCAATCACTGACACACAGGTTAAAACAGCCCTATCCAAAGCCAAGAAACACAGCTTCAATGGGACCAGACTAGGTGTTTTAAGCAAGAGCTCCAAAATGAACTAACCCCTCACCTAAAACACACTGTTCAAACTCAGCCTCCCACACAGGCTAATGGCACGTCCACAGAGTGAGGTACACAGCAACAGTTATCCCACTTCACAAAGGTGGAGCCACAAGCGGACCCCGAACTATCGCCTCTATAAGCCTGGACTAGCCTGAAGGTCTGCAAGGCTAGCGGAACACATCAACATGGAACTCATTAATAGAGACATTTGGGAACCTCCAAAACCTAGGACCCTACCCAGTTTGGCTTTGTTAAGGGCAGATCATGCCTCCTAAACCTGAAGTGGACTTCTTTGGGAGACAGTTGCAAGGCATTAGACTCGAGGGAAAGGGGAGGCCCACACAGCCCACCTAGACCTCGCATAAAAGGCTTCTTGACACCATTCCCTCATTCTAGTATTATAGACAAGCTCACCAGCTCTTGAACATAAACCCCTATGGTCCCCGTTGGAAGAAGATGCGAAGAGATTGCAGCAAGGCTGACCCCATGCAAAGAAGATCTCCTCCGCTACTGACTGTTTCAGAGACCATTCGTAAGGCATCAGAATGGCCCGACTCAATCTGTCCGCTAAAATGTTGCAGCAAACCAGAATGTGCATTGCTATCAGAAACCGACCAGTGGAGATCACCCATTCCCACACTCTCATGGCCTCGCAACATAGAGAGTAGAATCTGGTTCCCCCCTGCTTGTTGATATACCAGACAACAGACATGTTGTCTGACTGAATTGCAATCAATCCGAGAGGGAGGACTATGTGAAAGGCTTCCAACGCTAAAAGCACTGCCCTCATCACTAGAACATTTATGTGCAACTTGGTCTCTGACTGGGACCACGTGCCTTGGACTGTCCTTCCTGAACAGTACCCCCCCCCCCCACCCGAGTTGAGAGGCGTCCGTGGTCACTGTGGCTTGGACTGGAGATGACGCAAAGGGGCGTCCCCTTTTGATATCTCCGGTGAACGTAACCACCAAAGAAGAGATGTCCTGCAGACATAACTGATCTTGATCGGAAATTTCATGGGCAGGTCTAGCCAAGACCATTGAACAGCCAGAGTCCATTGAAGAACCCGCATGTGAAGGCGCGCACAAGGGAGAATCAATATGGCGGAAGCCATGGAGCCCAGAGCCCGGAGAACCTCGCTCACGTTTGAAGACTTGGAGTTCGCTATCTGAGCTATGTGGCACCTGAGGTGTAGGATCCTGTCTGGAGTTAAGAATACCTTCATCTGCAAAGTGTCTAGCCGTGCCCCAATGAAGTCTAGAACTTGTACTGGTTGCAAATGGGATTTGTGAACATTGACTGTAATTCCCAGTAGATCTGCCAACCAAATGAAATAATCTCGGGCCACACACAATTGATGCTTGTTGGGTGCAGCGAAGAGCCAGTTGTCCAGGTATGGAAACACCTGAATACCCTGAAGCCTCGGGTGAGCCGCTACAACTGCCATTACCTTGGTGAACACCCTGGGGGCTGTGGTGAGACCAAAGGGTAGGGCTCTGAACTGAAAATGAATGGCTCCCAGCCGGAAGCGCAGAAACCTCCTGGAGCTTCTGTGTATTTTGATGTGGTAGTAAGCATCCTGTAGGTCTAACGAGCATAAGCAGTCACACTCTCGGAGATAAGGTAGAATGGACTGTAGGGTGACCATCCAGAATTTCTGTTTGGCTACCGACAGGTTTAATGTTGACAGGTCTAGAATGGGCCTGAAATCCCCCGTCTTTTTGGCACCAAAAAGAACCTTGAGTAGATGCCTAATCCAGACTGATTGGGGGGGCCTGTTTGATGGCTCGTTTGAGAAGCAGCTTTGAAACCTCTAGAGCTGCGGCCTCCCTATGAGCGGGTGGAACATCCGGGAGGTGTTTTGTAATATATGGAGGGGCAACAAATAGGATAAGAGTAACCTCTGGATATTATCTGCAAAACCCAGCGAGCTGTCGTAATGGACTCCCATGCCACTGGGTGTAAGGACAATCGTCCCCCGACTGCCTCCAGAGTAGGACAGTCGGGCAACCCCTCAGGGCTGCTGATCGGGTCTATCAGAAAAGGGTTCCCTAGACCCGAAATTCCTGGGACCCCCTCTACCTCTGGGTGCCGATCCTGTCCCCGTCTGCCTCTGGGGGAATAGTTGTCCTGAGAATCCCGGGAAAACTGAGATTTTCGGAACCACATCTTCTGCCCTCTGATTCCTAGAGAAGGACCATTGAGGGTCAGAGAAGCGGACTCCGACAGCAGACAAAGTCTTCCCATCCTTTTCGCTCTGGACAAGTGTGTCACGTACTGTCTTCCCAAAAAGGGAAGAGCCGACGGGAGCGTTGATAAACAACGCCTTAAAAGGGTCCACGAACTGACACAACTGGAGCCAGGCATGACTCCTCATGGCTATGCCTGTCCCAGCCGCCCTAGCTGCTCCTTCCATGGCATGGGAGAGGAGCTGCATTGACGTGTTTGAGACTGATTTCAGAGTAGACATTTTCGCCAAGAACAACTGTCTGTCCTGCGGCGATAAAGACTCTGGGGTGACTCAGCGAATTCCGAAGCAAGGCCTCGCTGAAGCCGAATCACATGTGCCAAATAATTTAGCGCACGGATAGAAAAGTTCGCTGAGGAGTAGACACGCTTCCCAAACCTATCCACCGACCTAGACTCCTTGTCTGGAGGGTGGACTGAGGAACTCTCCTGAGCTAGTTCCTTCTTTGTGACCACTGCAACCAACATAGCATCAACTGGGGCTCCTTTTGACTAGGGTTGTCTGTCAGAAGGGGGAGATAAAACCTTGTCAGGGCGTTTGGGGATAGGCTGTATGGTGTTAGGCTCCTTTCCATGCCCTCGTGGTGATGAGGTCCTTTCCATGCCCTCGTGGTGATGAGGTCCTCCAAGGAGTCTGCTGGCGGGGACACCCAGGAAGAAGATGGGCCCGTGCCAAAGGCCTCCAGGAACAATGACTCATCCCCAGAAAGTTTTGGGGCTGACCAACCTCCCCTCTGGCGGAGGATCTCCATAATTTCTCCGAAGGAGACGTCTTCGGGAGGTGACCTGGGGAACCTTCTCCTTCATCTAAGTCAGTGTGTGTAGTGAGGGACTCGGGGGGGGGGGGGTCCAAGTGCCTCCTTTTGCACTTCCACTTACGGTGACCCTCTTCAGTGGGACTTTCAGAAGGGGATGCGTGAGCCGCAGGGGTTTCCTCAAGGAAATTAACCTGGAGATCCTCTGGCACGGGCTGTCCTTGAGACAGGATGAAGGGAGTCGTCGCCAAATCCAGGGGGGCCTGGGTGGTATCCAAGGGGATGGGTTGGGGTCTCAATCCCTGGGAGAAACCCTCTCTACCACTTCGAAGGCTGAGGGAGAAACCCTCCCCGGATCCAAAGCGGGGACCGGAGCCGAAGCCAGGGTAGCCTGAGGTCCGAGGGAATGGATCGGATCTGAAAGGGTCGAAGCCGAAGAATCCATTCCCCCGGGTCCGACTCCCTGTCCGCGGCTCCGAGAGTCACTCAGATCCGAACAAGTCAGATCCAAGGAAATCAAGGTAACAGCCAGAGTCGAGGTTGGAGGAACCATCGGCGCCGAGCTACCAGCTCCGAAAAACCTCGGATCCAAGAGCCCCAAAGTACGGATCGGCGAAGGAGAAATGGGGCAGAAAAGAGGCATGGAGGTCCCCCCTCCAGAGGGAGAGGGGCCTGGCAAGACTCCCATCTGAATTTGGGTCTGAATATATCTCCACATCATCCTGTTCATATCTATGTCCGATAGGCTTCGAGTCGACCTCGAAGAGGCCACCGACTCGGATCTGGCTAGTCTGCAGAGTGGGGAGGAAGGCCTCGGGTCCGAATGTTCCAACGGCTCCGGTGAGAAACGAGGAGACAGGAGCTGTGAAGAAACAGGCCTCATGGTCTTAGATGGGGGGGCTGAGAAAGAGCTCCCTGTCTGGGGATCTCTTACGATGCCTGTCCTCCTTTTTCTCCCTTTCCTCTCTGCGCCTTTCTTTATCCTTCTCTTTTTCTTTGTCAGCCACGCTGACTGAAGATTTGTCCTTGGAAGACCCATCACCAGACGAGGAGGGAGGTTGAGTCCCTGTCAGGGTGGGAGGTGGTACACTAGAGACCGCGGCCGAGGCAGATTCCAGCATGGCAGCAGGGAGAAGGCCTTTGGCAACTAGCTTGGCCTTACGATCCCTAAGGGCCCTAGGGTTAAAACCTGAACAGACAGTACACTGAGTGGACAAATTAGCCACTCCCAAGCAAATTGCACAGAGTGTGACCATCGGCCGGGGAAAGCTTATGGCCACACTCTGTACATTTTTTAACGACAGGCTTCGGCTGGTCAGCAATAGTCTTGTACTGAAAGGTACAAACACTACCACTCAACAACCACACACACACACAGGTAGGGGAAGGGCAGGCTTAACTACTAGTCTATACAAAACTTTTTTTTTTTTAAAACACCGAAGACCAAGCGAGATACTACACAAGGAGCAGAAGGGAAAAATTTTACTCAAACAC
Source organism: Protopterus annectens (assembly GCF_019279795.1). Lineage (NCBI taxonomy): Eukaryota > Metazoa > Chordata > Ceratodontiformes > Protopteridae > Protopterus > Protopterus annectens. Next base: position 206,320,224 of record NC_056745.1, read on the forward strand.
ATCTAGATATCAGAAAAAAATACCACATACTATCCCTAAGCTCAAAGCAAAGGAGACCACGATGCACACTACTGGCACGGCAAACGAGAGCTGGGGGAAGATAGGAGATGTAGGGCATTATGGGTAAGGGGAGGAGCTCGGAGCTTGGAGCAGATGCTAGGAAAAAAAAAGTTGCCGGCTCGGATCCGTATACCCACAGGTTGCAGATAAAATTAAGTTAACTACTTCAGATCCTGGTTTAAGGCTCCTGAGAGCACCCCAGCACTACTAGGCTATAACTAATACCATACTTTTCGGCCACAGAACCAGTACCAAAACACAAAAGGCGGGGTTGTATCCATATTCATCAAGGATGCCCACACCTCCAGGTTAGTGGCGCAGCACAATGCATCAGAGATCATTAATGTGCAACTAACAACGGGCAAAACTGCAATCCAAATTATAGCTTGCTACAGATCACCCACCATGGCCCAGGACCCACATTCCGCATTTCTGGAGACACTGGGAAATATGAAGGTCCTACCAAACACTGGGTGATTTCAATTACCCAAACATAAACTGGGAGAACTATTGAAGTACTAACTCCCTTGCCCAACGCTTCCTAGAATTTATAAACGCGAACGCCCTGGATCAACTGGTCAACACCCCCACCAGAGGGAACATATTGGACCTGGTCATCACCAACATGGGCGACCGGTGTTCCACACCGGAGGTCAACCCCTCGCTTTTTAGATCACACCATAGACTAATCACTCTGGATATCCACATTTCGCCCCCACCCCCAATCAAGGAAACCACCATGAAAAACTTTTCAAAAGCAAACTTCACATTACTTAAGACCGAGGAGGAAAGGTTCACAGCCCCCATGCTAAAGGGCAATGTTGTCCAAGCTGCTGAAACCTTTACAAAGGCACTCTATGAGCATCTGCAGGAATGCATGGATCGTACTATCCGAAGTAAAACCAAGACTCACTCCTCCAAGAAAAGGAAACCAGTCTGGTGGACCCTGCCATAAACAAGCTATACAACAGAAGGAGGAAACTAGTACAGAAAAGAGTAAAATCCCAAGAAGGAAAGACATCCCTGATCAGTATCAGCAAGAAACTACTATCCCTCATTAAATCATCCAAGGCTAGTTTCGAAAGAAAAATTGCCAATGACTCCAAAGATAACCACAAAGCGTTCTTTAGCTATGTCAAGAACCTAAGTGGAAACTCTTAGATCTGCTCTAAGTTAGTGCAGAATGGCACAGAATACACTGAACCGACTGATATTGCCAACACTCTGGCAGACAGGTTTAGTGCAAACTTCACCCTCCTCTCACCCCCTAAAGGGCCCATAACCATACCAGAAGAATGTAGGGCCCCCATCAATCACTGACACACAGGTTAAAACAGCCCTATCCAAAGCCAAAAACACAGCTTCAATGGGACCAGACTGTGTCTTACAAGAGCTCCAAAATGAACTAACCCCTCACCTAAACACACTGTTCAAACTCAGTCTCTCTACAGGCTACGTACCCACAGAGTGGCGCACAGCAACAGTTATCCCACTTCACAAAGGTGGAGCCACAATGGACCCCGGGAACTATCGCCCTATAAGCCTAACTAGCCTGGTCTGCAAGGCTATGGAACACATCAACATGGAACTCATTAATAGAGACATTGGGAACCTCCAAACCTAGGACCCTACCCAGTTTGCTTTGTTAAGGGCAGATCATGCCTCCTAAACCTGGTGGACTTCTTTGAGACAGTTACCAAGGCATTAGACGAGGGAAAGGAGGCCCACACAGCCCACCTAGACCTCGCAAAGGCTTTCGACACCATTCCTCATTCTAGTATTATAGACAAGCTCACCAGTTTGAACATAAACCCCTATGTCACGAGATGGGTTGCCAACTGGCTCATGGATAAAACCCACATGGTGAGAGTTGCAGGCTCTATGTCCAACTCTAAACCAGTTACAAGTTGCGTCCTCCAGGGCTCAGTCCTAGGACCCCTCCTGTTCGGTACATATATCTCAGAGGTACAGGCAAGCATAGGAGGGCTATGGCTGACCAAGTTCGCAGACTACTGCAAACTTGGGGCCATAATTGATTCTCTGGCTGATACAGACACCCTCCAGATGGGTCTCACTGAGATGGATACCTAGTGTCAAAATCATGGCCTCTAGCTATATGCCAAAAAGTGCATAGTCATCCCCTTTGGAAAAAACAAAGTACCCGCGAACTACCACATAGGTGGTAGTCCCCTAAATACAGAAAATGTAATAAGGGATCTGGGGACCCAAGTAGATAGTAATCTCTCCTTTGATAATCATATTGCCAAGGTGGTTAGAAAATCCTTCTATTTGGCCCACCTAATCACAAAAGGGTTCGCATCTAGAAAAAAAGGTTATTGTGCCTCTCTACTCATCACTCATTAGACCCATCATAGAATACAACAGCCCATTTGGGATGTACCTTACAAGACAACTGCAGCAGCTGGAAAGACCAGAAAAGTACCTCACCAATAGGATTACTGGCCTCAAACAGATGCCCTATGCAGCCTGACTCAAGAAACTCCAGCTGTACCTGGTTGCATACCGCTTACTCAGAGGTGATCTCTGCCTGACATACAAGGCCATGTCCAACCCAGAATTGATGGACATGCTCCACTTAAAAAAAAAAAAAAAAAAATCCCGGACAGCCACACGCTCTAGAGATATAAACCTCACCACAACGATAAATAGGACATGCTGGAGGGATGGATTCCTATCGAAGAGACTTCCCATTCTTTGGAACAGGATTCCAATATACATCAGGCAGAGCCCCTCACTAACACTCTTCAAGAGAAACCTTGACGGGTGAATGGGAAACAGAAAATTTACCCCAGGGATCACTGCAGTGGCTCTGCTGGACAGTGACGCAGGGAACTAATGGCTCTGTTGGACAGAGTCACAGGGAACTAATCTAAGGGGGTGGCGAAAGCCAACACATTCTGGCTAGGCTTATAAATGTTCTTGGGCAGACAGCCTAGTACTTACCTATGAACCTATGAACATTCAGTTCTCCAATTGCTATTGATTTTTTCCATGCATCCCACAAACATGCTCACACCAATGCCCATAGTTTCTGCTCATTTGTTTCACAATGTAATCACTCTTGGGGGGGATGTTGATAGCTGAACCATTACGGAGTGGGGGTACTGCAGCTACCACACCGCAGAAGCAGAGAGTTCCTCTTTCTATAACTTGTTCTTGGTTTTCCTCCTCTCCCTGGGATGCTCACTATGCAATGAAATCATGTACTCAAACAAACATCTGACAGACATCCACTGACACACTACTGGTGTCTCAATATCTGCTGCCTGTAGCTGCAAACCATTCATCACCAGGACACTCTATGACCAATAGACTGAGTGCATTACAAAAACAGGAACAGGCCCCTTCTTTGTGAAAGGACTAATTTTAACAGTAGTGATGTTTTCTTGGAAGAGTTAAAAGTGGCTAAGAAAGGAAAAATTAACAAATGAACAACCATAGCCCAAGGAAGAAAGGCATTCCAAGTTGACCTGATACAAAAACTTGAATAAAAATCTAAACATATAATTCAATGAAAATGTATTTTCAAAGACACTTAAATTCTAACCTATCTACAGCTTTTAATAAGTAAGCATGTAAGAATGGAAGTGCAATGCAGTGACACAGTGGGATTAAGTAAAAACAGCAAAAATATGGGCTTGTTCTCACTGAAGTATCACTACTTTTTCTCACCTTTTCACTGCTGAGTTTGAAGTCATCCAAAATAGTGATGGCCTTTACTGTTTCTTTATCCTGAGCAGTTCTCAAGAATATACTCCATGTATACTTGTAGATGAGTCTGTTGTACTACATTGAAATTAAACAGAAAAAGGCCATTACAATTCAGTGTTCTTGGACTTGTAACAAAACTTGTCTATTTTAACATTGTTCAGTGTATGTCCTGTGTGTAACAAAAAACACCATCCCCAACAAACACACACCTTTCCTTGATAATACAGCTTGTATATCTTAACGTCAAGTAAGGTATGCATTTACTAGTCACCCAGCAAAGTTTCTTCTACTAAAGCTTAGATGCTTGTATTAAACATTAGCACATTTAAAATATACTTTCTGCATTATTATTGGGCAGCAGATAAGAACAGTTTAGTCTACTGCCCAACTATGTGGAAGAAACCTCTGCAATCAAAATCAAACTTGTGAAGGATTTAAAAATAAGAAAAGTATCTTTTGGCAAAACTGGCACCGGTAACATTCTGGTCAGTAAAGGCACCTCTTACCATGGTACAGATAAAAAAGGCAATGGAACACTTTAAAACCTTCCCAACTTACTACCACAGTTTCTTACTTCAATATACGTGGATCGCCTGCTCACTGGCTTCTTTAACATATTGCTTCAGAAGTAAGAATGACTTAAAGCTAAGGAGCACACAGTTTTACATTATAGCAATAACCCATGGCTGGGTGTGGGTAATGCTGGATTTACCCACGGCTGGTGTGGTTTGGTCACGAGGGTGAAGCCCGGGTGACCAAATAAAGCCAACCGTGGGTAAATCCAGTATTACTGATACCCAGCCGTGGGTTATCGCTATTATACAATGCTGCTTGTTTTTTGTTGTGTTATGTTTGTGTTGCTGTTATTTAGGTTTTTGTATGCTTTAGTTTGTATTCTTGCACTTTGTCTGAGATAAAACAGTCCACAGTTTTAGTTCATGTTTATTTGTCTTTTTATTGAAATTCTTTTCCTTCCAGCTTCTATGGTATAGCTGAAAAACTCTGGGTTTCCCTACATGCTCTCCAGCAGGACCTTTTCGTTAGTTGCTTTGGAGGTAGGTTAGGGAAGCTGGGACAGTACTTTTCCGTTATGTGCCAGTGGAAACACAAGGTTAAGAATACGATTCTACGTGTTTCCCTGATAACAGAAAAGTACCATTTATTCTAAGTCCTATCATGAAGCAGAAGTACAGCACAGGTGAGATGAGAGAGGCAGCCGCTTTGTTGTTGCTTAGTCATGTCTAGCTCTTTGTAACCACAAGGAACATAGCACACAAGCGCTTCATGTCAACAAATGCTTCCTTAAAATCTTGCAAATTTCATATGTATCACTTCAGTAATAGTACCTATTTTCAAAATTTCAGCAAAGAATTCAAAATTTGCTTCTTTTACTTTTGCCTTTTTTTTTTGTAATTTTGTGGGTCTCAAAATTATAATACGGAGTACAGCAATATAGTTTAACTTCAGTCTTGGAGAGATAAACAGACTAACGCTTTATTAAGAGATTTATAACCTAAGGGGAGTGTGAGCTGTAGGGTGGTCTTCAACCACCAAAATTAATTTCATATAGCTTTCTGTAAAGCAGGTGTCTTGACCCATCTGACTAATCACAGCATCAGAAAGAGTGCCCCTTCCTTGTGAAAACAGGCTCACTTTATACCAATGAATAAAGGGGGAGTCATCAAATGACACTACTGTTCCGTTATCGGGCCAACAGCTCTAATTGGCACTTGAAATTCATGCTAATCCAAAATCTGTTATTCTATCAACTTTATATGTTTGTAAAAGCAATATTTAAAAGTTATCCATATTTTTGGCCCTTTCTCCCCCAATTATACATGTCTTTGTTCAGATTTCTGTATCTTACAGGTTGAGAGGTATGGAGCACAGAAGGGCTTCCCAAAGTGAAAGTGTTGTACAAACACGTGATGATGCAGCCGTTTCTCTCAAAGGCTGCTCTTCTGCTAATGTGAAGTATTTGACTCTGCTGATTCAGAGTGTCAGAAAAGCTTTGTTCGTGAACCGAACAAGGTAAGTAAGGGTGATTAACTGAGGGTACTTGCAGCCAGTGAGCTTTCTAGGTACATTTTAATTGCTTAATGTTGCCATGCTGTTGCCAAGTACGGCCGATTTATATTTGGTCTTTGAAGATGGTCACGCATGAAAATGATCTGTTAGCTAGCACCCCATTTACCCAAAGTTAGTACACAAATAAACAGAAAACCTGCACATTACGGCTGCAGTTGCACAGAAGTAGCACTCTGTAGCTTCAAATAAAAATTCAACCCTGCCAAAAGTCTTGTCATGGGATCTCTGTGCTACTCGCCGAGTACTCTAATACATCGCTTACATATATTTACACACACCAGTATATTATTTCGTGTGCCATTTCTGAGATGGTGAGCACTTTTCATCTTTTGCTATAGTTAGCCGTGCAGTTTGTTTTTTTTTTTTCTCCAGAAGCAACAAGCTGACATTCTAAGGCATATCCATCAGGGAAGTTTCTACCCATTTCGCCAGGAAGATTGTTAAGTGAAGAACCGTTTTGATGTACGTGTTTGGGCAGTGCTGATGTGATTGTTTTCCTTTTTATGTTTGGATGTAGTATATGTAAATAAGATGTTGGTTTTATATGCCTGATGTACGGATTTGGTTCCAAGTGGTCATTAGAGCTGTTGCCCCGATAACGGAAAAGTACCTCTGACACTAGTGATTACAAGTCCACTGCTAATCTGAATGCAGTGACAAAGACAGTTACTGGTATTTATAGAATAATATAATAATAATAATAGGTGATGCATCCCTTACCTAAGGAATGCATTTCTACTTGCATACCAAACAATTCAAGACCCTAGTCGCCTTTAAATCCAGTTTTGATGATTGGATGAGTAACCCAATTTCACTCCTATGGTATGCAGCATGGCTCTTTGATCAGGGCAGCTAATACAATGACTAATTTATTTGGTTAATAATATACTTACATTTTTTGGGTTGCATTGGCTTGACTACTTAACAGTCATTACTTCCGCATATGTATTAAATATTTATGAACCAAAATCCAACAAAGAGAACAGTCATGTGCAAGGATCACTGCAATGAAGATACAAACAAGTGAAGCATTTTAAACAGGGAAAGCACATAAACTATGGAGACAGAATAAAAACAGAAGGCACAGAAATCGCTTATCTTAACTCAGGCACCTCTTGAGAATACCTGCTTTTTCACTGCCGTTCTCAGACTATATTCAGTCAATTTTATAAGTCTTTGTAAAACTTTTTCTTTAATCTTTTAGTAATGGTACACTTTACCATAACAATGATCAGCAAACTGTCACTGATTGAGTCCTGGTAATCTATGGTGCTTTTTGCCTAGTATTCTTTACGGTTAGATGTCCCATTCACTGAACAAACCTTTTCTATTGTCAATGAATGAATTCGCTGCTGCACATCATGCGAACAAAACGTACAAACTTACCATAACAGTAGATGTTCGAATACATCATCGTTGCTGTAGCCTAAACTATACGAGACATCGTACATCTCAATCTCTAGACAAAGCCATAAATAATGAGTGGGGAAGGGGGAAACAAAGGTTCCAAAATAGGGACAGATTTTAAATATTGCATACATTTTCTGAAGGGTATGAAATCTGAAACTCAACTGTCTGCCATTATTTCCTAACTTCAATCCTCAATGACTTAACAGGAAAAAAAAAAAAAATATGATTAACAGACCTAAAATATGAGGCAAAAATCTGAATAGTTGAGAGGTTATGTGAGACATCCAATGAAGGACTGGATCTGTCAAGCCAGCTTACAAAGCTTTAAGACACCTTTCATACACCTTAGACACTGCACCACTCAAGGACATATAGAACCAAAACACTAGTGTATTCCTGCCTCAGAAAGGATAAAACCAAAACAACACGGTTAGTGCTGGGGAAACAAAAAAAAAACATATATACACACCCTGGCAAAAAAGCAACCCGCAAAAGATGGAGGGAGTGTGCATCTTACGCAACACTAATCTATTCAATCATCTCAAACAATTCTGTACTCATCCCTCATTAGACCCATTATAGAATACAACGCCCCGTTTGTTATGTACCTCTCAAGACATCTGCAACAACTGGAAAGGCTACAGAAATAACTCATTAAAAGAATCACAGGCCTAAAGCAGATGCTCTATGCTGACTGTCTAAAAATATTCCACCTATACTCTGTCGCATATCGTCTACTCAGAGGGGATCTCTGCTTAACATACAAGGCCATGTCAAACCCAGAGCCGTTGGACATGCTACACTTAAAGAAATCCCTCAGACACACACGCTCCAGGGATCTAAACCTTGTCATCACAATGAACAAAACAAGCTGGAGGGATAGGTTCCTGACCCAGAGACTCCCCAGACTCTGGAACAGACTGCCCATACATGTCAAGCAGAGCACCTCTTTGGCCATCTTCAAAAGGAACCTTGATGATTGGATGGGAGATAGGACATTCACCCCAGGGATCACATCAGTCGCCCTGCTAGACATGGGTCCAGGGAAGTAAATACTGTGGGAGGAAATAGCCATGGAATTGTTATGGCTAGGCTTGTATAGGCCCTAGGGCCTATAGCCTAGTACCAACCTATGAATCTATCTACTGTTATGGTGAGTTTATTTACACATCTGTACTATGTTCATCATAAGATCACTTCTGCAGCAGCCTAAGCTATATGGGATGAATACCAGAACTTGGACAAGGTGGAGAGAGTAGGATCAGAATCCAGTAGCACCTGGAGATTAGTTCTAGCAAAGCCTGCTGTGAACCTAGAAAATTAATCTAATCTAATTAATAGTGCTTGGCCAGTTGTATACTGATGACCACATTACTGCCTAGAATATTTTTGGAGTCCACCCCTTTCCAGAATGCCAAAAAGTAGCTAGACTCTGGCAGAGTGGGCCATGACTTTGCCTGGAAGTGTCTTGATATAGCGAGAACAACAAAAAAGAATAGTATGGGACAACCATTTAGAATTTGTTTTGACACTGTAGCTCCCTTTTTTTTTCTTTCTTAGTAAACAGCTGATTAGCAATCTTGAAGGTCTTTGTCCTGTCAAAACAGTATTGGAGGTGCCTGTGGACATCCAGTGTGTGTAAAATGATTTTCCCCTTATTTTTTAGGTTCTGGAAAGAAAATAGGGAGATGAAATGGCTGGCTCAATGTAAAGTGTTGTCACAACCTTAGGCAAAAGAATAATTTGTTTCCGACGTAATCCTATCTTTGTGAAAAATACAGCAGGGATGACTCACCATGACAGCTTGTAACTTAGTGCTCTAACAGTAACACTGTTTTCCAAAACAAAAAAGAACTTCAAATCAGCCTCATGAGCAGGTTCAAAAGGAAGCAGTGTTAAGTTTTTCCAATACAAAGTTAAAATCCTAAGAAGGCAGCACCTGCCGAAAAGGTGGACAGACATACAAAACCCCTTTCAAAACCAGTTGCACTTGAGTATATAAATGAAAGCAAATTTGACCAAAGGATGAATTTTAATAGAAGACAAAAAAGGCTAGAGTATAACTTGCACAAATACTGCAGAATCACAGCAGTCTAAGCTTTACAAGGGTCCCAGTTTTCCTAGTTGTTTGGCACCAACTAGAAAATCTTTTCCACTTACTTATATTTATATATATATATATATATATATATATATATATGGGTCTAGGAAGTCTAGGACACATGCTCAACTAGCATATGTCCGAATCACAAAACATCGAACACACATACACGAAAGCGCTTAGTTCAAAAAAAAATCTACATTTCTGATTACATTTCTAACAAAAACAATGGCAAACTGCAATGGCAAACTGTTATACAAATACACTATCTCCCAAGCCTGGAACAAGCTCTCATCTAACATAAGGTACATCAAACATACTAACAATTTTAAAAAAGAGCTAAAAAATTTCCTGTACAACTCATGGTCCTGCCCCTGCCAGAATTCTACATAAATCCCCCTTTTCTTTTCCTTCCTTAATTTTACTGCTCAAATTGCTCACAACTCTGATGACAGAACCAAACTGTAGATCATCTGCAGTTCACATTTTAACTGCAGTTCATATTATCTTTACTTTTATGTTTACATAACTTATATCCTTCATGTGCTTAGCAATTTGTATCTTACTGTCAATGTAATTTTCACTTGTATATAACTTTTTGCTCTTATCTATTCAAGATGTTTAACAGCCTTTTGTTAATTTAATTTCTGACCTGTATTGCTTTATGTGATCACCATTTTTTTATTTTGTTGTTTAATTCAAATGTACATTTTTGTATTTTTTTTTTCTTAAACTCATATGTACGTTTTGTATAATATTTGAAGCATTTAATACTGCGGTGGTGGTGCTGCGGTAGCGTTGTCGCCTCACAGTTAGACGTTGCCCGTTCGATTCTCAGAATGTCTTCTGTGTGGCGACATGCGTGAATGGGCATTCCTTCGTTGAAGATTGTGCGTTAGGCCCGGTAAGCCAGTACGTAAAAATCTACTGCCAATCATTAGCGGACGGGAGTTCCGCTGTGGCGACCCCTAACCGGGAAAAGCCGAAAGACACAAACAAACTGTTTTGAAGCTTTTCTCCTTGGTCTCCTCTGAAAATGGGCTCATTGGTCAGTTGGACTAACCCAGTTAACAAATGTCAAATAAATATAAAATAAAATCTAGATACGGAAAAATGTCAACTGCCCTATCGCCTGCAGTGGCCTACTACAGGAGCCAAGTACTTTGTAAACACTCTTGGAGCTGTTTACAAATCAAAGCGAAATCCAGAAAACTGAACATTTAAACCAGAAACTGAGGAAAAAAAAAATCTCAGTTTGGATTCTTCAAGGTCAGATCATTCTTACTCAACCTTTTGAAAAAGTCACCAAAATAATGGATGGTGGTAAAACAGTGTACACCACATTCCTCGACCTGGCCAAAGCTTTTAATGTAATCCTCACTCAGGCATAGTAGAAAAGCTAAATAACTGGGAATAAACAGCTACGTTTACCCGCTGAATTGCCAAATGGCACACAGGATGCAAGAAATTAAAATTAGAGACGTTACCTCCACACAACCAGTCGGCAGTGGAGTCTCCCACAGTTCTGTGCTGGGACCTCTCATGTTTGGCTTCTATTTCTCCGAAGCAAAAAACAACAAAGGGCTCTGGCTGTCAAAGTGTGCAGATGATCAAGTTAGGGGCAGACACTGAATCCCCAAATGACTTAGCCATTCTTTAGGAAGTTTCATCCCACATAAATAACTGGTATCAAAGTCATGCACTGAAACTAAATGCAAAAAAAATGTACTATCATATCCTTAGGGAAGTCATCTACCCCAGAACTACCACACTGACAATACATCCCCAAGATATGACCAAGGTGTTCGAGATTTGGGAACTTAGGTGGACAATGACCTAACTTTCGATCAACATGTGTCCATTGCTGTAAGAAAGTCCTTTTATATTGCACAGCTTAAAAACAAAGGGATTGTGTCTAGATCTAGGGATGTCATTGTCCTCCTTTACTCACTACTCATTAGCTGAGTCATTGATTATAATATCTCCCAGAGCATTATCTGTCCAGACAGACACATGCAACTGGAATGTCCACAAAGATACCTTACTAAAAGGATACAAGGCCTAAACAATATGTCCTACATGGACTGACTCAAAGCCTTGTCACTACTCTCAATATCCTACAGACTGCTAAAAGGTGACCTTGGTCTAGCATTCAAGGCATCCTCTGACCAAATACTGATGGATTTACTGCACGTCAGCAAGTCAAATAGCATAAAAAATACTCCGTCTATGGATCTACATCTCTTCTGCAACATCAACAGAATGGTTTAAGGAACAGGTATATCTCACAGAGGATACCTCTGCTCCGGAAGAGACTCCCCACCCATGAAAAAGAAAGTTGAACTCTGTCCATACACAAGTACAACTTGATTCTTCAGAAAACGTACCCAAGGACTGCCCCGTGTACTACCAATGGACAGAGGCAGCTCCTAGATGCTTCATTCCATGCATGGGTCCCCTCAAATTATCTATGATACGAGTCCAGTTATTTTCACTAGGGGTGATATATTATTGACCACTTGATGGGTAAAGTCAATCTGAATGAGATAGGACAGGTTTATTCAAGCACCCAAAAGGAAACCTGCTAGGCTTAAAATTGCCCACAAGGGAAGTTAGCTAGTACTTGAGTACAATGTTTCTAAAAACTTTGAGAACTGGAATTTGACAATAAACACCTTTACCTCCTGAGTTAACAGAAAACAGAGCATTCAGAATTTAGAATTTTGATGTAAAAGTTTAGAAAGAAAGATCTAAGATGGTCTCCAGGTTCCCTCTTTCTTGGGCACCAAAAAGATTCCAAAATAAAATCTGCTTCCTGTTAAATCAGGGGGAGGGGACAGGGAAGTTTGAGTAGATGGATGCAGAGGAATCTCTTGATAAAAGGGAAGGGCATTCCACTGCTAAATGTAGCCCTTTCAATGACTCCCAGTGCCCAGGTGTCTGAATTTACCTGGTGCCACAGAGGAATGTGAAGACTTGCGCTTTGGGATAGCTTTACAGGATTACCAGGTTGGGAAGGAAAACACACAGTAGGGGGCATATTGTCAGGCTGTTATTTGAAAATAGTCCCAGCTCTTGGGAGGACCATCCTTTCTTCTTGGAATTTCCTACCATTGCTTTCTGAAATTGTATTTAACTTGCTAAGAATGCTTATTTTGATTCCTGAGTGGCAGAATACATTCCATCATATTTTGTAAGGAGAGCAGAAAAGGTGGGTAAATCCCCTGTAATAACTCTTACCTTTGATCACACTTTTAAAAGACCTCAGCAGAGGAAGAGCGAGAGAAACAGAAGTTATGTTCTTACCATAACGTTCCATGTGTGTTGTTCATCCCGCCTTTGTTCTTACACGTGGGTACGGAGCCGATCCATCAGCTCCGCGTCAGCCGCTTTCCAAGCTCAAGATCTTTGAGTAGCTTGAGGCACAGTCCCTATTCCATGATGCTCTCTTACCAACCCCAGATCTAGTTTGCTGAACCCAGCAATAAAAAATACAACTACGCACCAAAAATACAATATATACATATGTATATATTTATTTACAATTAGTTAAGAGATATTCTGGCTGGAAGGAAGGACAGTAGTCAGACCAACCAGACCACCAGTCATACCCGTTCTTCCAGAACCCGGAGAGGGAAGGTGGGAGAGAGTGTAAGAACAAAAGTGAGATGAACACCTCACATGGAACGTTATGGTAAGAACATAACTTCTTTATGTGAAGTTGATAAATCTCGCCGTTTGTTCTTACACATGGGTAGCGTCCCAAGCACCCAAATCCTGGGCGGCTCACGGGAGTACATTCCTGAGAAAGGTGGAATCAAAGGAAGCCCTTGTCCCTGGAGGCCCTGTCCACTTTGTAAAGAGTGATAAACGTATGAGGTTTAGACCAAGTAGCAGCTGCACAAATGGTGTCCAAAGGTAAACGGGCTGTGTAAGCCAGAGACGTAGAAACAGCCCTGGCAGAATGAGCTTACACTTCACGTTCTAAAGGTTGGTTAGCTGAAGAATATACAAATGTTATACAATCAGAAAGCCATTTAGACAATGTAACTTTGGATACAGAAAGAACCTTCTTATTATCTGAATACGAAACAAAGAGTTGATCCGATTTTCTAAATTCCTTTGTTCTGTCCAAATAAAACCTCAATTGTCTGTGAACATCAAGTTTATGTAACGTACTCCAATTTATTGGAATGATGTCTGAAAAAGGTGGGAAGCTCAATAGACTGGTTTAAATTAGCCTCAGAGCAGACCTTAGGAAGAAAGGTAGGATTTGTCCTGAGACACACACTGTCGGGGTGAAAGACCAGATATGGAGGTCTGATAGAAAGTGCTTATAGTTCAGAAACTCTACGCACCGAGGTAATAGCTACCAAGAAAACTGTCTTCCAAGAAAGAAACTTCAGAAGGCAAGATGACGCTGGCTCAAAGGGGGGAAGCATAAGTTGAGAAAGCACAAAATTTAGATTCCAGCGAGTAAATGGATGTCTGATGGGTGGCCTAAGGTGATGAGTCCCTTTCAAAAAAGCTTTACATAATCTGTGGGACATAATGTTAGAACCTTTGCATCCCACATGAAAGTTGGATATAGCAGCCAATTGAACCCTTATAGTAGCAGCTGCCGCACCATCGTGAAAAAGCGAAGTGAAGAATTCCAGAATACTATGAATAGGAGCAGCATAGGGATCAATATCATGCAGAGAAGCCCAATGAACAAATTGCTTCCATTTGCTGTTGTACAGTTTCCTGGTGGAGACTTTATGAGAAGAAACTAGAATATGTTGTACCACGGAAGACAATTTATATGATCTGGCTAGGTTAGGAAGTGGAGCAGCCAAGCTGTCAGTTTAAGGGAGAAAAAAGAAGGGTGAAGAACTCCCAACGAATGAGTGAGGAGGTCTGGCACTGGGCCCAGAACCCAAGGTTCTTCCACTTGGTATTGCTGAAGGAAGGGGAACCATATCTGCCGAGGCCAAAACAGGGCTATCAGAATAACAGTCCTTCCCAAGCTTTTGGCTTTCTGTAAGAATCTGGGGATCAGAGGGGTTGGTGGAAAGGCATAAAGGAGACCCGAGGGCCAATCGTGTATGAGCGAATCCCTTGGGCTGTCCCCCGGTGGAAGGTACAGGGCAAAGTAGCTCCTGCATTTGGCATTCATCAGGGATGCAAAAAGGTCGCAGCAAGGCTGGCCCCATCTGCGGAATATCATCTCCGCCACTTGTTCTTTGAGGGACCACTCGTGAGGCAACAGAATGGCTCTGCTCAGTTTGTCCGCTATCATGTTGGATGACCCCGGGATGTGCGTTGCTATCAGAAAGCGCCCGGTGGATACAGCCCACTGCCAAATTCTCAGGGCCTCTCGGCATAAGGGGTAAGACTTGGTTCCCCCTTGTTTGTTGATGTACCAGACTACCAACATGTTGTTGGTCTGTATTGCAATTGTCTCTCAAGGTGGAGAGTCGTGAAAGTGTTGCAACGCTAGAAACACCGCTCTCAACTCTAGGACACTGATGTGCAAATGGGATTTCAACTCTGACCAAGTGCCTTAGACAGTTCTTCCCCCACCCTATCAGGGAAGCATCCGTGGTCACAGTGGCTGAGGGAGGGGGAAGTACAAATGGGTGACCTACAGTTACGTGCTGGCTGTTCAACCACCAAAGAAGGTCTTTTTTGCAAGCATTTGTCAGTAGAATCTTGTGTGTCACTGGAAGCTGTTGATAAGACCACCGTGTGAAGAGTAACCACTGGAGTATCCTCATGTGCATTCGTCCCAGAGGAACCGCTATGAGCATCGCTGCCATGGTGCCTAACAGCTTCAGAACCTGGAATGCAGGAACTCTTCTTTCCATTAACAAGTGGGGCACTTGACTTCTTAGAGAGATTACTCTTGCTTGCGGCAATCTGACCAAGGTGGTGGTGGTGTCTAGATCTGCTCCTATAAAGGAAATATGCTGCGATGGCAATAAAGCAGCTTTTTCGAAATTTATGGTTATGCCTAACTGGGAACACAAGTTGATTGTGTAACCTCTGGAGCGAATCAGTTGATGCCTGGTGGTGGCGGTGAGGAGCCAGTCGTCCAGATATGGAAACACTCAGAATCCTAAATGTCTCAGGTGAGCCGTGAACACTCTGGGGGCTGTGGTGAGACCAAAGGGCAGCGCTCGGAATTGATAGTGACTGGCCCCCAGCCGGAAACGCAAGTGATCTCTGGATGGTCTGGCTATTTTGATGTGGTAGTACACATCTTTGAGATCAATAGAGCACATCCAATCGCCTGTTTCTAGAAAAGGTAGTATCGATTGAAGCGTGACCATCCGGAACTTTTAATTTTTGACAAAGGTGTTGAGTTTGCTGAGGTGCAAGATGGGCCTCCAGTCCCCCATTTTCTTTGGAACTAAAAAGAACCTGGAGTAAGTTCCGGATCCTATCTGGTCCGCCGGGACTGGCTGGATGACTCTTTTTTTTCTAGCAGCTTGTGAATTTCTATGGCTGCTTGATGCCGCACACTGGGTGGAATGTCTGGGATTCTTGTACGAATAGAAGGGGATTCTGAAAAGGGAATGATGTATCCTCTGGTAACTATGCTTTTTACACAAGTATCTGATGTAATTCCTAGCCAGGCTCTGGGTATAAAGCCAAGCGACCCCCCGACTGCTTCCAGAGCAGGACAGTCAGGCCTCATCTCAGGAGCGCTGATAGGGCTTGCCAAGGAACTGCTCCCTGTCACCCTGGTTCTGTGGACCCCCTCTGCCGCCTGGGCGGCGTCTACCATTATAACCTCCTCCTCTGCCACTGGAGGGGAGATCACCATGTGTGTTTTGGAAAGCTCCTCGGGGTTTCCAGAACCACATTTTTCTACCTTTCTGCCTTTTGGGGTATGGTCTAGTAGGGGTGGAAAAACAGACTCCTATGGCAGATAGAGTCTTTCCCTCCTGTTCACACTTAGAGAGAGTCTCCTTGACTTTGGGCCCAAACAAGGAAGAGCCGTCAAATGGGGTGTTGACAAAGGAAGACGAAGTCTTCCGCAAAGGAGCATAAGCGCATTCAGGATCGTCTCCACAGAGGTATGGCTAAACCTGCTGTCTGGCTCGATCCATTGGCTGCATAAGAAATGAGCCGCATGGACGAGTTCACAATAGAATTAAGGGTGCTAAGTTGTGCCGTCCCCTTCTCAGAGATAATATCATCTGTGTTGCCCTGTAGAGTATCTCCAAGCTCTTTGAGGAGATCTCGTTGAAGATGGGTAAAATGGGTTAAATAGTTAAATCTCATTGCAAATGTCGCAGAACTAAAGATGAATTTCCCATATCTGTCTATCATCCTAGAGTCTCTGTTAGGATGGACAGAAGAAGAGGTTTCTGACATCTCTTTCTTGGTAGCCGCTGCCACCAACATGGCATCAACGGGAACTCCCTTAGTAAGAAAAAACCTGTCTTGGGGGAAGGTGATAAATTTGTTGGGTCTCCGAGGGACCGGTTCTATGGAATCAGGAGACTCCCATGCCCTTTGAGTGACCAAATCCATTAATTCGTCATAGGGCGGAGAAACCCAGGAGGGTGGAAGGTTGAGACCCAAAGGCCTTCAGGAGCACCGACTCATCCTCAGTAGGGGTAAGGGACTGCCAGTCGCCCCTCTGCCATAGTATTTCCAATATGTCTGCAAATGAGACATCCTCCGAGGGGGACCGTGGGGACCCTTCTGATCCCTCTAAGTCAGTGTCTGATGTTAAGGATTCCTGACGGGAATCCAAATGCCTCCCTCTTGCACACTTTCTTCCTAGGGACCTCATCAGTGGGGCTTGATAAAGTCTCCGTGAGAGCAGGGGTCACCCGATGGGGTCACCTGAGGCTCTGGGTCTCGACGTTTGGTAGGAACCTGTGATGTAGAGACAGAACGCAGCCCTTTAGGGGAGTAAGAGGAAAGAGCCGAAGAGGTAAAGGTCTTTGCAGACATGATCCTCCTCATGGCACTGAAGGCACCGGTGTCTCGGCCCAAGGAGTCACCAGTTCCGAGAAAGACAGCAACCTCCTCGGGGCCAAGGCCATGGGCTCCACACCAGAGGAAGGAGCCAAGCTCATCTGCACCAAAGCCCCGAGAGGGAGAGTTGGAACCAACGCCTTGGTTCGACTCTCCCCTCCGGAACCAACAAAAAAGAGTGTCGGCTAAGAGATTCTTCGATCAGAATTGAAGAAATCAAGGTTGATGGGGCCAAGGGCACTGGAACCGGCCTCAGCTCCGAGGGTTCCACAAGTATCAGATTTTCTCTTTTCCCCCCTTTCCGGGGGGGGTTTCCCGGGGGTTTTTATTAGGGCCTTTGGAGGGGCGAATACCAGAAGTGCCGGTCATGCAGACTGCGCAGTACGCAGGGTACTAATGCGCATGACCGACGCCATTCCTCAGTCTTTTCTTGCCCCAGATGTCAGAAGACCCAAAAGACAAGTCCCAAAACAACCTGCACCAAAACATGTACAATATATACAGTAAGATATATACAAAATATAAGCATGTAAACTCACTACACAACCACCCTAAACACAGAGGGAAGGAGGGAGGGTAATTGACTGCAGCAATGGAATCCTCGAACATCTACATTTATGGTAGGTACAAAACTGTACTATGTTCTTCCTTCCATTGCTGCAGTCCTGACATTGGGTAGAATCCCAAAGCAGAGGTAAGGGAGGCTGGCAAATATAAAGAGCAGGAGCTGACAACATGCCTTGTAAAACAGCTGTGGCAAAACCAGCCCTAGACTTAGAGTATAGGAGGTGATAATGCTTAGAGAAAGTATGCACTGAACTCCAAGTAGCTGCTTCCAGAATATCCTTAGTTGCCACCCCTTAGAAATGCTGTTGAAGTGGCAGTAGCCCTAGTGGAATGAGGCCTAATCCCAGCTGGAACCTCTTGCCATGATGGGAATAACAAAATGCAATGCAAAAGCCAATCCACCTAGAAATAGTTTGTTTTGACACAGGCTTGCCCTGTGAACTCAAAGCAAAAGAAACAAACAACTGCTGAGACTGCCTAAAATCTTAGTCCTGCTCAAATAATAGCAATTGCCTGTGTACATCTAAAGTGTGCAAAATCTTTTCCCTTTATTTTGGGATCTGCAAAAAGTAGGCAAATGAATAGTTTGGTTTAAAGCCACACTAGAAACCACCTTAGGCATAAAGGAAGGATTAGTAATGATACCCTATCCTTATGGAAAATCAAAAGGGCTCTACTGCCATAAGGGCCTGCAACTCAGACACCCTTCTTGCAGAAGTAATAGCCAACAGAAAAGCAGTCTTCCATGACAAATATTTCAATTCAGCAGTAGCTGCAGGCTCAAAAGGTTGTAGAGTAAGTTTTTCCAACACATAATTGAGATCCCAAGCAGGAGTAGGAGCTCTAGTTGGGGGTCTTATATTCTTTGCCCCTCTAAGAAACTGCTTGAACAAAGGATCAAAACAAAGGTGGGTCACAATCATAGTGAGCTGAAATTGCTGCAGCATGAATCTTTTTGGAAGAGAAGGACAAACCTTTGCTCAATAACTCAGTAAGATATTGAAGAGCCACACTCAAATTAGGCTCTGAAATCTCCAAATTCTTTGCTGTACTCCAAAAAAAAAAACCTCTTCCATTTTTCTGCGTACACTCTCCTAGTACTAGGCCTTCTAGCTTCCATAATCACATTTAAAACTTGTTGAGGAAGTTGAGACCTGCTGTTCAACACAGAATATGCCAAGCTGTGAGATGAAGAGATTGAAGCTTGACATTGAGCAGATGACCGTCCTTCTGAGATAACAGATGAGGAATCAGAGGTAAAGGCCATGGAGGCTTCTTTACAAGACTCCTTAGAAGTGGGTACCAGTGTGCGAGGCCAATCTGGAGCTATCAAAATCATCCTTGGCCTGTCTTGTCTGACCTTTAGTAATACCTTTGGAAGAAGAGGAGAGGTGGAAAGGCATAACATGAAGGTTTTCCAACTGAAAGACAGAGCATCCACTTTCCAAGCTGTGTGATGAAACCCTTTGTGCAATACTTTGGCAGCTGGTGGTTTAGTGGAGAAGCGAACAGATCTATGTCTGGAGTTCCCCATGACACTGTCAATTTCTGAAATACATGAAGATCCAGTTTCCACCGTGGGGATCCATGATTTGTCTGCTTAACACATCTGCTAAGGAGTTCTGTGCTCCTGGCAGAAACCTTGCCTGAAGAGTAGTTGCAGGCTTAGCAGTCTCCCATAAAATCATTGCTTGCCTGCATAGAGGATAAGAATGTGTTCCCCTTGCTTGTTGATGTACCACATGACAGTTGTGTTGTCTGTTAGAATCAACACCTGCCCTGGAAGAAGTAACTCCTTGAAAGCCATAATGCAAACTGGACTGCTAACATCTCCTTCATGTTGATATGTAGATGCTGTAGTCTGGCAGGCCACTTGTCTTGTATCCACTTTCCATTTAGATGAGCTCCCCAAGCATGTCCGAGGCATCTGTCGTTAAAATCTGACTCGCCTCTGGCGGGTCACAGAGAGTCCCTTGTTTAGGTGACATTCCTGAGCCCACCACAAAATTCCTTTTGAAGGCAAGGTATTATTTGAATGACAGTGTCCAAATCCTGGCAGTGCTGTGTCCATACTTTGTACCATTATCCTCATATCATTTGGCATTGGAAGAGATCACCATGATATGCTTGAAGCTTCCTCGGGGGTATATGACACTTTTTCTTTGTCCGGGGTTGGCATCTGGGTGGAAAAACAGACTCCTATGGCAGATAGAGTCTTTCCCTCCTGTTCACACTTAGAGAGAGTCTCCTTGACTTTGGGCCCAAACAAGGAAGAGCCGTCAAATGGGGTGTTGACAAAGGAAGACGAAGTCTTCCGCAAAGGAGCATAAGCGCATTCAGGATCGTCTCCACAGAGGTATGGCTAAACCTGCTGTCTGGCTCGATCCATTGGCTGCATAAGAAATGAGCCGCATGGACGAGTTCACAATAGAATTAAGGGTGCTAAGTTGTGCCGTCCCCTTCTCAGAGATAATATCATCTGTGTTGCCCTGTAGAGTATCTCCAAGCTCTTTGAGGAGATCTCGTTGAAGATGGGTAAAATGGGTTAAATAGTTAAGCAATCTCATTGCAAATGTCGCAGAACTAAAGATGCGTTTCCCATATCTGTCTATCATCCTAGAGTCTCTGTTAGGATGGACAGAAGAAGAGGTTTCTGACATCTCTTTCTTGGTAGCCGCTGCCACCAACATGGCATCAACGGGAACTCCCTTAGTAAGAAAAAACCTGTCTTGGGGGAAGGTGATAAATTTGTTGGGTCTCCGAGGGACCGGTTCTATGGAATCAGGAGACTCCCATGCCCTTTGAGTGACCAAATCCATTAATTCGTCATAGGGCGGAGAAACCCAGGAGGTGGAAGGTTGAGACCCAAAGGCCTTCAGGAGCACCGACTCATCCTCAGTAGGGGTAAGGGACTGCCAGTCGCCCCTCTGCCATAGTATTTCCAATATGTCTGCAAATGAGACATCCTCCGAGGGGGACCGTGGGGACCCTTCTGATCCCTCTAAGTCAGTGTCTGATGTTAAGGATTCCTGACGGGAATCCAAATGCCTCCCTCTTGCACACTTTCTTCCTAGGGACCTCATCAGTGGGGGCTTCTGATAAAGTCTCCGTAGAGCAGGGGTCACCCGATGGGGTCACCTGAGGCTCTGGGTCTCGACGTTTGGTAGGAACCTGTGATGTAGAGACAGAACGCAGCCCTTTAGGGGAGTAAGAGGAAAGAGCCGAAGAGGTAAAGGTCTTTGCAGACATGATCCTCCTCATGGCACTGAAGGCACCGGTGTCTCGGCCCAAGGAGTCACCAGTTCCGAGAAAGACAGCAACCTCCTCGGGGCCAAGGCCATGGGCTCCACACCAGAGGAAGGAGCCAAGCTCATCTGCACCAAAGCCCCGAGAGGGAGAGTTGGAACCAACGCCTTGGTTCGACTCTCCCCTCCGGAACCAACAAAAAAGAGTGTCGGCTCCGAGATTCTTCGATCGGAACTGAAGAAATCAAGGTTGATGGGGCCGAGGGCACTGGAACCGGCCACAGCTCCAAGGGTTCCACAACTATCAAATCTTCTCTTTCCGGCTCCGAAGGCTCGACTAGCCTTGGAGGAGGAGTAGAACTCGTAACAGGGAGGGTCGCAGGCTTTAAAGTCAGTTGAGACGAATCCAAAAGCAATATGGCCAGAGCCGGGTTCTCTAAGAGCCTCTGCACCACACGGTCCACATCAATGTCCGAAAGGGTCCTGGAAGAAAGGGTCGAAGGAGCCGAAGAAGCCACCGACCTAAGGATCGGAGACTTCAACACTTCCGACACCGGTTCCAACACTGGGATTTGGCTCCGAGATATGAGTTCGGTGCACGGCTCCAAAGACTGAGGAGCCGGCGACCGAGTCTTCCCAGAGGTGCTCGGAGCCGAGGACCTGGGCTCCGAGGACACCTTTGAAGACTTCGACCCCTTCGAGGACTTGGAGGTCTGGTCAGTCTTGTCCAATGCTTCCTGAAAGTCTGGCTTCAACAGCCCTCTATCCACCAACTTCCTTCGCCTTTCTAACATAACCCTGCTACTGAAAGAGTGGCAGATAGAGCAATCCTCTTGTAAATGTACTGGCCGTAAGCAATACACACAAGAAACATGATTATCAGTAATGGGCAGGTACACCTCTTAAACCCCGATTTCTGTTTTTCAGACATGACAGTATCAAAACACGAATTATCAGATCCCTGATAATATATATCTAAATAACAGAATTATCAGATAAACAACTCTAGAAAGTTCAGATCCCTGAACAATCTATCTAATAAGATTAAAGTAATATATATATATATATATATATATATATATATATATATATATATATCGACAGATAACACCAGTATGTTCAGATCCTAAAGAAATAGTCTAAATATGCACTCTATGTGACAAACAACAAGGGGATAGGGAAAGCAACCTGACAGAGCCCTGTCAAGTAAAACGCCAACTAAAGGATGGCCAAAGGCCTAAGAGTAACCGCTCCAAGTTTTAGAAAAAAAAAACAAATATAATATTGTAGTTAACTCACTGAAAAAAAACAAATAGCTGAAATATATCTAAAGAATGGTTACTGGCCCGAGCTTCTCCGAAGATCGTGCGATCCATTGCAGCAGCAAACTAAATCTGGGGTTGGTAAGAGAGCATCATGGGACAGGGACTGTGCCTCGAGCTACTCAAAGATCTTGAGCTTGGAAAGCAGCCGACTCGGAGCCGATGGATTGGCTCTGTACCCACGTGTAAGAACAAACGGCGAGATTGAACAACTTCACATTACACCCTTACCCACAGAAACACTTGAGATCTCAGCTTGATATCCTCTGGTAAATTCTGTGACTGCATCCAGGCAACTCTTGTCAACACTAACCCCATGAAAGCTGCTTTAGAAACATCAGCAAAGTCATAAGCACATCTGAGACAATGTCTGGTTATCTGAGACATAGTGAATATGAAAGAATTCAGTGATGCCTTAGTCTCTGAAAAAAAAAGTCAACAATTACTATGTTTTTTTATTTACTAACAAAAGACAACAGGAAAAAAAGGAATTTGTGCATCTGTGGCTCTTTGATTATTTATCAGACTCGTTTGTGTCAGGTAGCTGGCTGTCGCATAAAATAATGGTTGCAAAGAAGGCATCCTCAAAAGCTGGCAACACAAGAGCAACAGCTGCAGGTAAAAGAAATATGTATAATAAATCATATCTTTGTTAAGATTCTAGTATTACTTTTTGTTTCCATTTAAAACTGGAATGCCTTACATAACCTTTTGCAAGCCTAGCCAATTCTACGCATCTGCTTTAGGAGAAGAAAATATCTAGCTTTATTGATTTATTTTTTCCTCTGGGAGTCTCCCAAAAAAGAGAGTACCACTCATAGGAGGTCCCCTCCCCAAGAATGAAGCTCCTCAGAGAGGGTTAGTGTTCCCCTAGTTAAGTACAGCTCTCCTCTATGTGAAAAGGGCAGCTGAACAGCTTGCAGAGGACGTGCCTACCTCCCGGTTCTTATTGACTTCCTGAGGAATGGCACCAGGAGGAATAAGAAAAAGTAATGAGCGGTGTAAGGAACAAAAGGTAGTCACCCATCATCTGCTGAAGCAAAGGGGAAGCCGGAGTCAAAAGTAGAGCCTTCCAGAAAATGTTTCTTTTCTTGCTGCTCTGGGAGGGAATGGTCAAGTTACCAGGGACCTGAGGTCCATGTCCTAGACACAAGAGGTGTCTGACAAGTGATAGATGAGCCTTGAAGAGTTGGTCTTACCTCACGACTGAAAAGTTGATCGTTGAGGTAAAATGTTTTAGTGACAACCTCCAAACACACTAGCCCCAGTCACCAACCAGCTTTTAATAGAAAAGTAACACTTTTTTCACAAAAAGTGATATTTACAAGAGAATCCCCACAAGGAACAAGGAATGCCTGTAGACCACTAACGTTGTCTAATAAGCAGATAGTGAAGCCTAGGCAGAAACAGGAAGTTTAGAAATAAAAGTTTTTAGTAACACCAAACGCACAGTGTCCTAAAACCCCTAGAATCAATTTTGATAGAAAAGTAACACTTTCTTCAACAAAAACTGATATTTTTTAGTGGAATACTCACTGTAAAGCAGAACTATCAGTCACAAAAGGTGTCTTACAATCCGATAACAGACAATAGAAGTCTTACCTCCTGATATTTTTATGGAACATTCTTTGTTGACAATTAAACAAACCAGTCCCAGCCCTTAACATTTTTCTTTACAAAAAATGATAAAGTGGAAGGTAATCCCCAATGGGGGTGCTTATCTGCCCAGCCTTGGTGAAGCACTAGTCAACTGATTATCCTTCAAAGTCTGCACAGCAGCACACTCTTCGGCAGCAGAAAAGCTCTGAAGTTTTGGCATCCTAGATAAAGATTTTGTCTTACCTTCCTTGAGCTAATGCTAGAGCATGTGGGACATGCCCTAATGATTTGGAAGCTGGCCGGCTTATCAGGCACCTTTTGTGGTTAACAGGCAGTTTCCTCCTTCACATTCCTTATGTGGGTTGTTAATTAAAACAAAAAATCAGTGTATTCTTTAATTCCAAGATGTTTTGTTGACTTTGTATTTCAAAATGGATACATTTTTTCTAGCCACTTTATATTGATATGCATAAGCTTAACTATAAATTGTCACATATGGTCTTTTAAACAGTTTGGTTGCATACATCCACATTTTCACTTAAATATTATCACTTGAGACAGTTTCATGAGTTTTATTTTAAAAAGGCATGCATAAATGGAAAACAATAGCACTGCCAATGTACCTGCATGGCTAAAAGGAAAATCACAGCTCTGATGCAACACATTTCGGCAGAAAATACTGTGCAAACCTCAATCTTCTGAACTATCTTTTTGTCCAAGTATTCATTAAAACCAGTCAAGTTTCAAGATATGCTTTTGCAATTTTACTCATAAAAGCGTAAAAAATCCTAGAGGCGCAGTACTTCTTTAAGTGTTATGAATGAAATAAAGTCTCAAATAAATGATGATAAAGCAAATGCACCACAGGCAATAATTTATTACACAGGGCTTCACAAATGTAATGGTGTCTGCCTTTATAGCATGACCAATTCAGTTAGTCCATATAAAGGTATTTACATTTCATGAAATCGTATTTTGTCAAAATTCTGGCAATACAACATTTTAAAAACAACCCATTGTTAATGTTGTCCCATTATTAAGAAAGATAAACCTATAAACTGAAGTAAGAATATTGATTTATGCTGGTAAGCAAGTGGAAGTCTCCTAACATATGAGGGAGGTGGGAAGAGGTAAACCCAAGATGACTTTCAATATAAAACAAATCCAGAGCAAAAGATCTACCACACACCTTATTTGTTAAGTAAACTAACAAAATATATCTTAAACCTACTGATTAACTTAACCAATTTGAAAAGCAGTGGAACGGGCAAGCTAAAAAAAAATACTTGTATCTAAACAATGATTATGCCACAGAGTGCACAGTGCTAGTCACTAAATGATGATAACTAATCTCAGTTTTAAGTCTCACCTAAAAACTCTCTCTACACATACCACATGAAGGCATGAGAAAGCAAAAATAAGCAGAATTTTATACTTGGTAATGCTTTCTAAGAGTCCTTGCAGCAAGTCTGTGCAGTGACAGAAACCTGGTTCAAGGCTCCAGAGAGCACCCCAGCACTACCAGGTTATACCTCATTATCATGCTTTTCGCCCCAAAAAACTCGGACCGAACCACAAAAGGAGGGGGAGTATCCATATTTATCAAGGATACCCACACCTCCAGGTTAGTGACGTTGCACGAAGCATCAGAAACCATCCATGTGCAACTAACAGTGGGCAAAACTGCCTTTCGGTTTATAGCATGCTACAGACCACCGTCTCAAAATCAGGAATCCCACTCGGCTTTCCTGAAAACATTGGAGAACACGAAGATCTCTCCAAACACCATTATACTGGGTGACTTCAACTACCCAAACATAGACTGGGAGCATTACTCAAGCCCCAACACCCTAGCCCAAAGGTTCCTGGAATTTATAAACTCAAATGCCATGGAACAATTGGTCACAACTCCCACAAGAAGGGAAAACATACTTAACTTGATCATCACCAACATGGGACCCTATGCTCCACACCAGAAGTATACCCCTCATTGGCAAGATCAGACCATAAATTAATTTCACTGGATATCCAAAACCCACCCCCAGCCCAGAAAACCACAGTGAAAAACTTCTCAAAAGCGAACTTCACACTTCTCAAAACCGAGGTGGAATCCTTCAAGGCCCCCGGGCCAGTGGAAACTACAGCCCAAACCACAGAATCCTATATAAACGCATTCTATGGACACCTCCAGGAATGCATGGATCATGCTATCCCAAACAAAACCAATACCCAATCGTCCAAAGGCAGGCGTCCAGTCTGGTGGACCCCAGCCATAAATAAGTTCATAGGTTCATAGGTTAGTACAACAGAAGGAGGAAGCTACTACATGATAGAGCAAAATCCCTAAAAGGGAAGGCATCTCTGATCAGTACTAGCAAAAAATTACGATCCCTCATAAAATCCTCCAAGGCCAGCTTCAAGAGAAAAATTGCACAGGACACTAAAGACAATCACAAGGCTTTCATTAGCTATGTTAGAAACCTGGGATGCAACTCCCAGATATGCTCAGAGTTGATTCTAAACGACAAAAAATACAGTGAACCCACAGACATTGCCAACATCCTGGCAGACAGGTTCAGTGCAAACGTCCCCCCCCCTCCCAAAAGAGCAAATATCTATCCCAGCAGAGTGCAGCCTCCCTAACATCTCAGATGCGCAGGTGAAAGCTGCCCTCTCCAAAGCAAAAAACACTGTTTCAATGGGACCAGACGGAGTCCCGGGTTGCGTCCTACATAACTCCAAGAAGAACTAAACCCTCACGTAAAACTGCTGTACAATCTCAGCCTCACTACAGGATATGTACCCAAAGAATGGCGTACAGCAACAGTGGTCCCACTCCACAAAGGTGGTGCCTCAACGGACCCTGGTAACTATCGCCACATAAGCCTGACTAGCCTTATCTGCAAGGCCATGGAGAGGATCATCATGGAACTCATAAACAAAGACATTGGGGACCTACAGACACTAGATCCTACCCAATTCGGCTTTGTCAAGGGCAGATCCTGCCTCTTGAACCTGGTCGACTTTTTCGAAACAGTCACCAAGGCCATAGATGAAGGGAAGGTAGTCCCACATAGCCTATCTGGACCTCGCAAAGGCATTTGACACAATACCCCCACTTGGGCATCATAGATAAGCTATCCAGCTTAAATATAAACCCCTATGTCATAAGATGGGTTGCTAACTGGCTCAAAGACAGAACCCACAGAGTCAGAATTGCCGGAGCCATGTCAGACTCGAAACCGGTTATAAGTGGTGTCCCACAAGGCTCTGTTCTGGGACCTCTCTTGTTCGGCATATACTTTTCCGAGATACAGGCCAACACGGGAGGACTATGGCTGACCAAATTCGCAGATGACTGCAAACTCGGCGCCATAATTGACTCTCCAGCTGACACGAACATCCTCCAAAAAGGTCTCACAGAGATGGATAACTGGTGCCAGAGCCATGGCCTAAAGCTAAATGCCAAAAAGTGTATAGTCAAACCCTTTGGCAAAAACAAAGTGCCCACAAATTACCACATAGGTGGTAACCCATTAAGTACGGAAGAAGTAATTAGGGACTTGGGGACCCAAGTTGATAGCAATCTCTCCTTTGACAACCACATCGCCAAAGTGGTTAGAAAGACCTTCTACATAGCCCACCTTATCACGAAAGGATTCACATCTAGATCAAGTGAGGTAATAGTGCCCCTTTATTCATCCCTCATCAGGCCCATCATAGAATACAATGCCCCTTTTGGGATGTACCTTACCCGACACCTGCAGCAACTGGAAAGACCCCAAAGGTACCTCACAAAGAGGATCAAGGGACTCAAACAGATCCCATATGCTGCCCGGTTAAAAAAACTCCAGCTCTACTCAGTTGCATACCGCCTACTTCGAGGCGATCTATGCCTGACATACAAAGCTATGTCCAACCCAGAATTAATGGACATGCTCCACCTCAGAAAATCTAAATCCCTTAGAACCACGCGCTCGAGGGACTTGAACCTCAGCACATAAATAAATAGAACATGCTGGAGGGACAGATTCATAACCCAGAGGCTCCCTTCACTCTGGAATGGAATCCCAGTCCATGTTAGGCAGAGCACCTCACTGACTCTCTTCAAGAGAAATCTTGATGAGTGGATGGGAGATCGTAGGTTTACCCCGGGGATTACTTCTGTGTCACTACTAGACAGAGGCACAGTAAACTAACTTTAAAAAGGGCACAGCAAACTCAAATCAAAGGGTGGCGAAAGCCAAACACACTCGGGCTAGGCTTACAAATACCCCAGGGCAGATAGCCTAGTAAGAACCTATGAACCTAAGTCTTGCGATGGCTTGCATAAGATGCAGGACCATGAGAGATATCACTGGCTAGCAGTACAACTCCCACAACCGAAACTCAACAGCTGTGGCCTTGAAAACCACATCTGCAGTCATAGCAAATCCCAATTAACCTTTGGTAATTAGCACTTCTATACAGCATACTTCATGTGGCCAAAGGTATAACCTACCACATACCAAGGTGTACATTTAAAAAAATCACTTATTTTGTGTCATGGGATATGCTACAATTTAAAAAAAAAATGCCCTAGCAAATGTACTATGCTTTATTTGAAAATTTAATGGAGTCTGCTAAATGGCATTTCCTCCCCAAAATGCAAGTTGTCTAAATAGATTTTTGCTTAAGTTTGTCATTTTGTTGTTCATTAACACATTTGTTCTGTTTTTTCCCATCAAATAAATTATGAATGCATGACATCAGCAGAAATAAAAAAAACGGACTGCTCCCCTTCTGCATTCTGTAAATAGCCTTAGTTGACTTCAGATACAGCCATCTAAAGACTGAGAAGTTTAAAGTAACCAAAGTTTAAATGATTCAAGTCTTGCAGTGTCAAATGCCCTGGTATCTTACGGCTGGAGATCAATTCCTCCTGCCATGGATCTTTCCGTATTTTGTTGAAGTAGCAGTATTATGTAGAGAGTTTTCCTAGATGCTTTGTGCCTTCATGCCTGCTGAACATCAGCCCTCCTCTAATGGCACACACACATTCTTTCCACATTACATCCCCACCACCATACCACATCATTGAGAAGAATCCATGGTCTCTACCAAAAAATAGAAGTTATGTTCTTACCATAACGTTCCATGTTAGTTGTCTTCTTCTCGCCTTCTTCTTGCTGGATGGGTTCGGAGCCGACCTCGGCTCCGACTCGGCCACTCTAAAAGCTCGAGAGTTGGTTCCACCGGCTCGAGGCTCCCCTTATATCCCACAATGCTAGGCGAGAGTTACCTCAGATCTCGTTTGTAAGCTAACCCCAGCTTATAACAGTAACAGTATAACTGTAAAACAGAATCCACCTCTAACAACAGGAAGAAAAAGGGTGACCTACATCCTGAACCAAGAAATATGCATAATAGCATATGACTAAGAAAGAGGTGGTAGAAAGAGAGGTCACGATCACAACTCCTCTAGGTCTGTCCAGGCCAGGGGGAAGGAGGGTGGGACGCAAGAAGAAGGCGAGAAGAAGACAACTAACATGGAGCGTTATGGTAAGAACATAACTTCTATATGTTAAGTTGTCTATCTCGCCTTCATTCTTGCTGGATGGGACCGTCCCTAGCACCTTGTCCCGGGTGGCCTAACGGAACAGACTCCTGAGAACAGTGGAACCAAAATTAGCTCTATGCCTAGAAGCTAAATCCAACTTATAATGAGAAATAAAAGTGTGAGGAGTAGCCCAAGTAGCCGCTGCACAAATGGTGTCAATAGGCAGTCTGTCTTGGAAGGCTAAAGAAGTAGCCAAAGCTCTGGTGGAATGGGCTTTAGGTTTATTAGGCAATTTTGTTGTCTAATTTCATATACCAGGAAATCAAAGATGTTAGCCATCTGGATAATGATACCTTTGAAACTGAAAGTCCCTTTCTGCTTTCCGCATAGGAGACAAACAGCTGATCAGATTTTCTGAATTGTTTAGTCCTATCCAAGTAGTACCTTAATTGACGATGAACATCCAGGCAGTGTAATTTTTGTTCAGACCTATTTGAATACTCTGGGAAAAAGACAGGGAGGTCAATGGTTTGATTTAGATTTGATGTTGAAACCACCTTAGGCAAAAAGGACGGGTTAGTAAGGAAACTCTGTCCTTATGGAACACAAGATAAGGAGAACGACAACTGAGTGCTTGAAGTTCCGAAATTCTTCTAGCTGATGTGATAGCCACCAGAAAGAGAGTTTTCCATGATAATAATTCCAAGGAACATGAAGCTGCAGGTTCGAAGGGGAAAGAATCAAAGAAGCAAGAACTAAATTTAGGTCCCAAGGAGAAGGAGGATTTCTTATAGGAGGTCTGAGAAGAAAAACTCCTTTCAAAAAGGCTTTGCAAAGTTTGTGGGACATTAGGGCAGATTCAGAAATGCCCACATGGAAATTAGAAATAGCTGCCAATTGAACCTTAAGAGTAGATGGAGATGAACCTGCATGGAAGAGTTCAGCTAGAAAATCAAGGACTAGTTGGATGGAAGCGGTGAAAGGATCTATGTCCTTTCCTTGTGCCCAATATGAGAAGCGTTTCCACTTACTCAAATAAATCTTCGAGTGGAAGATTTATGGGAAGCTATCAATATATCTCTAACAGAGTGAGATAATTGAGGAAGCCTGGCTACGGTTGGAACTGGAGGAACCAAGCAGTGAGGTTCAGAGAGGGGAGGGAGCGATGAAACTGACCCGACTGGTGGATCAAAGATCTGGAACTAGGTCCAGATTCCACGGTCGCTCCAAAAGAAATCGATGTAGAAAGGGGAACCACACTTGTCGAGGCCAGTAAGGAGCAATGAGGATCAATGAGGCCTTCTGAGCGATAGCTTTCTGTATTACTTGAGAAATCAGTGGGAAAGGAGGAAATGCATACAGAAGTACCCGGGGCCAAACTTGGACTAGAGCGTCCCTGCTGGGTTGGCCTGGTAAAGGGAATAGAGTGAAGAATTCTCTGCACTTGCTGTTTTGGGGAGTAGCAAAAAGATCGCAGCAAGGCTGACCCCACTTGAGAAAGATTTCTCTCACTACAGAGTCTTTCAGAGACCACTCGTGAGGCATGAGTATAGCTCTGCTCAACTTGTCCGCAATGTGATTGGACTTCCCGGGATGTGCGTTGCTATCAGAAACGCTGAGAAGAAATCGCCCATTGCCACAGTCTGAGTGCTTCTCGACACAGGGGTATGATCTGGTTCCGCCTTGTTTGTTGATGTACCACACTACAGACATATTGTCTGTCTGGATTGCAATCGTTCCCAAGGGAAGAGAGTCTTGAAGGGCTTGCAACGCTAAAAGCACTGCTCTCATCTCCAGAACATTTATGTGCAAGTGGCATTCGTTTGGTTGCCATGTGCCCTGGACTGTCCTGCCCTGGTAATGCCCCCCCCACCCGATCAGGGAGGCATCCGTTGTCAGAGTAGCAACCGGAGGAGGTGGAACAAATGGTCTTCCGACAGGAGCTGGGGAAGACATCCACCACATGAGATGCGTTTTGCACGCTTGCGTGATCATAATGGTGTGAGACATTGGAAGTTCCTCGTATGCCCATTGGGTAAAAAGCATCCACTGAAGGATCCGCATGTGGTATCTGGCCAATGGAAGGAGAGGTATGGCCGCTGCCATGATTCCCAACACCTTTAGAACTAACCTGGCTTTGACTCTGTTGTTGTTGAGAAGAAGTGACACCAATTTGTGAATGTCTGATATCCTTTGGTTCATTAGCCTTGCAGACATGTTTATAGTATCTAAATTTGCGCCTATGTAGGTAATAGTACGACAAGGCGACAAAACAGACTTTTCGCAATTTATTGAAATACCCAGTTTTTGACAAAGCGAAAAGTATAATCTCTGGCCATCAGAAGGAGATGCTTGGTGGGAGCTGTGAGGAGCCAGTCGTCCAAATATGGAAACACCTGGAATCCTTGTCGTCTCAGGTGAGAAGCTACCACTGCCATGCATTTGGTAAACACCCGGGGGGCAGTGGTGAGACCAAAGGGCAG
This sequence comes from Protopterus annectens, assembly GCF_019279795.1. Taxonomy (NCBI): domain Eukaryota; kingdom Metazoa; phylum Chordata; order Ceratodontiformes; family Protopteridae; genus Protopterus; species Protopterus annectens. The sequence continues at coordinate 206,352,347 of NC_056745.1, forward strand.
GGCCCTGAACTGAAAATGACTGGTTCCCAGCCTGAAGCGGAGGAATCTTCTGGGCGTCTGTTCATTTTATGTGATACTACGCATCCCGAAGGCCTCTAGCGCACATCCAGTTTCCTTTGCCCAAAGGGAAGAATGGATTGCAGCGTGACCATCCGAAATCTTGTTTTCTTGACTGATTTGTTCAAGACACTCAGATCCAAAATCGGTCTCCAGTCCCCTGTTTTCTTTGGAACTAAAAGAACCTTGAGTAGATTCCGGATCCTTGTTGGTCTGCTGGCACTGACTGAATTGCTCTTTTGCAAGCAGTTTTGAAATTTCCAAAGCTGCTATATCCCTTTGAGCGGGTGGAACATCTGGAAGGGATTTTTGACTGATTTGGAAAAGCGAAGAAAGGGGATAGAATAGCCTTGAAATGATGGACTGTACCCATTTGTCTTGAGTCAGGGATAGCCAGGCTTCTGGGTACAGTGACAATCTTCCCCGACTGCCTCCGAAGATGGGCAGTCGGGCAACACCTCAGGGATGCTGAAAGGGCTTGTCAGGAAAGGCTTCGATTGCCTGGTTCTGCGGACCCCTGCCCCTAGGGCGGCGTCTACCATTGTTATTCCCACCTCTGCCTCTGGTCGGAAAACGACTCTGGGCGTCAGGCGAAGTGCGTTGAGATTGTTTACGGAACCACATCTTCCCACCCTTCTGGCCTTTGGGGTAAGGCCTAGAAGGAGTCGAAAAACGGACTCCGACGGCAGAAAGGGTCTTGCCATCAGTCTCGCACCTAGTCAGGGTTTCTTTCACTTGAGGACCAAAGAGATGATCCATCAAAGGGGAGTTCGTGAAAGACGTCGTGAAAGGGTCCGCAAAATTGCATAGCCACAACCAGGCGTGCCTACGTGAGGCTAAACCTTTCCCTGTGACTCTGCTCGCTCCATCGGCCGCATAAGAGAGGAGGCGCATGGAGGAGTTAGATATGGAATTAGGGTAGCCAGCTGCGTGTTCATTTTATCTTGAAACCCGCAGCTGTAGGATCCTTAACATTTCACTCGCTTCCTTGATCAAGTCCCTTTGAAGGCAGTGAAATGGCACAGGTAATTCAGCGACGCATGGTAAATGTCGCTGAGGAGAACATCCGCTTCCGTACCTATCCATGGACCTAGATTCCTTGTTAGGTGGATGGACAGGCACTGAAGGATCAGCCAGTTCCTTCTTTGTGGCAGCAGCTACCACCATAGCATCCACAGAAACTCCTTTTGATAAAAATTGCTTGTCTGATGGAGCTGTGATGAATTTAGAGGGTCTCCTGGGAGTGGGGTCCACTGAATCAGGAGACGTCCATGCCTTCTTAGCAACCACCTGCATGAGGGGGTCGAAGGGGACACCCAGGAGGTGGAAGGACGAGAGCCAAACGCCTCAAGATACACAGATTAATCCTCCGAAGGGTTGAGGGCTGGCCAATTTCCCCTCTGTTTCAGGATCTCCAGAATGTCTGCAAATGAGACATCTTCAGAAGGGGAACGGGGAACCCTCAGAATCATCCAGATCTGTGTCTGGCGTGATAGACTCAGGTGAGTCAATGTGTTTCCTCTTGCACTTCCTCTTCCGAGGGGCTCTTCTGCCAAATCAGGAGGCCTCGGAAGAGGATGAAATCCCACAGGGGCTCCTGAGGAGCTGGCTCTCTGCGGTCCGGGATGAGGGAGTGAGTCGACTTACCCTGAGGCAGCATAGAGGCGGACGGAGCTGACTGTGGAGTAGAGCCAGGCTCTAACACACTCCGCATGACCTCGAATGCACCCCTGTCAGGCAGAGCCAGAGGTCCCGCTCCGAGGAGCTAAGAACCCCCTCGGCACCGACAGTGATGGCTCCGAGGTCGATGTCAGAGCCGAACTCACCAGCGCCGAAGCACCGAGAGGAGAGGGGTCGGACAAGGGTCGATGCCACTCACCCCTCGGAGCCGACGAGGGAAGTCCGCGCCGAGATTCCTCCAAGAAGAAAGCGGAGCCGACGGAGCCGAAGACAATTGTCTCGGCTCGAAGTAATCACAGTCTCGGTTCCGACACGACCCGGCTCCGAACTCAAGAGTCGAAGGAGGAAAGAGTTGATGGACCGGGGCAGGCACCGACTGATGAGTCGGGCTCTGAAGCATCTGGGCTAGTGCCTCGGACTTAAGTAGTCGACTCACCACTCTCTGAAGGTCATGATCGGACAGCCTCGATGACCTAGAGGAATGAGACCTTTGGCTCCGTTCAGACAGCAGGGGAGATCCTGGGCCGAATGAGCGGAGCCAAGAGAAGGTGACCTAGACCTCTTTCTGGTTGTCGGCTCCGAAGGTCTGGTCGGAGCCGACACGGTACCTCAATAACCTCGGCTCCGGCCGGAGCCGAGGAGCCACAGAAACTGTGGACTGAGACTTATCGGCTCCAGCCGGAGCCGATAAAGGCAAGGTTGAACAACCTGAGGTCTCGGCTCAGAAGCCGGGCCGAAGACCTCGATGCCTTAGAGAGCTTCCCTGTTGAAACTGACAGGGAATCCTCTGGCTTCAATAAGCCTCTCAGAATTAACTTGTTTTTCTTTCCTGCAGGACCCTGGGGCTGAAGCCATGGCACACAGCACAGGAGTCCTGCAGGTGCAAACCCAGACAATAGACACAAGAAGTGTGGCGTCTGTCAGAGACATTTTCTGACAGCACGCATCACACTTCTTGAATCCGGAGACCTTTGCTTCTTTAGACATTTCCCTAACTGACAGGTGTACACAAACACACACCCAAACACACAAGTTATACCCTGTCAGCAAAAAATAACAATTTTAGTAGTGATACTAGAATTTAAGTACAATAAAATTAAAGTAAACTACACAAACACTCCACTAGGGAAGGGAAGGCCTAAGGCCCAAAGGTTCTTTTAGTAAAGAAACGGGAAAAATTAGGGTCGGGGATAAAGTTTTATGATCTACACTAATCTAGGAAGAATTAACTTAAAAAGGGGGAAAAAGAGTAACTTTTAGAAGAAAAAGCTAACACTCACCAGGAACCGGTAGAAGCAACCAACCTCGAAGCTGTAGCGGCAAACGAGATCTGGGGTAACTCTCGCCTAGCATTGTGGGATATAAGGGGAGCCTCGAGCCGGTGGAACCAACTCTCGAGCTTTTAGAGTGGCCGAGTCGGAGCCGAGGTCGGCTCCGAACCCATCCAGCAAGAATGAAGGCGAGATAGACAACTTAACATTTTGGCTTAATGGTACGTCACACTTAGGCAACTCCAGGAACAACAGTCAGTGCCAGGCAGCTATACAGAGCCATTAGGGACTTTTCCCCTGGTCTACGTGCTGCAGCTTTCTTGGGTTCCAACAATGCTTGCCTATGGCAAGCTCATCCTTCCCTGTGCCTGCCAAATGCAGCTATTGTGCTATGTACAGCCTACTGGCCACACAAGTTTCAAGTCATCTTCTGCACATTGCATCTCCTACCTCTGCTAGCAGCCAGTCAAGAACCTGGCTGGCAACTACCTCCAGGATGAGTAATCCAGTGTATTCTACTCCCCTTGCTTCTCTGGCATTTGGATCAGTAATCAATTCCAGACCATCCTGGTCACAGTCTGGTTTTCATTTCTCTGTGCCATGAATCCCACTATGTCCAAGAACATTTATTCTGTGGTTCTTTTGCTTTAACATCCAGCATCTCAAAAAAGTTATTAAAACAAAAGTTATGTACTCACCAGGGATCCCTTTCACAACATCAAATATTCACAGTATCGAATCTGACTTCATCGAATCCACTTTGTCGAGTCTTCATTATATCAAACTCCCAGAACAACGAAAATGAACCCCGGGAAAGGAAACACTTGGCCACCATGGTGAATTTTGGCCTTCCCCCACTGTAGTACAATCTCAGAGTTGATATATTTAGTTTGGGGGGGGGGGGGTTGTTTTGCTGTTTCATTTTTTTGTCCTGGTGGTCGAGTGGTTCCTTTCTTGGGGTTCGTGTTCATTGTTCTGGGACTTCGATATAATGAAGATTTGATGAAGTGGGTTCGATTTAGTCGGATTTGATAATGTGAGTATTCGATCTTTTGAAGTAGACCCACTTACCAAAACATTAGATCCATGTTGTCTGATTTTCATCTGGTTTACACATATGGGATCCATCCTCAGCACCAACTTTGAAGTTTTATCAGATCCAGTGGTCTGACTCCTCCCTACCCATAATCCCCTGCACCCTGCCTTAGATGCTCAGACTGAGTTTGTCCTCCCAAATTTGTGAAAAAAAATGTGGACATATTTCCTGTATGACCCGATTAAGGAACAACCTCCTTAATTTTTGAGGAAGTACGTACAATCTCTTATGACTGTGCACAAACAGTGAATAAAATCCACTCAAACCTCTTGAAGCCACAGGTGACAATTTGGAGGGGGGCAGAAGGGACGGTGTTTGAACCAGATGAAAATCAGACAACATAGATTTAATGTCATGGTAAGTACATAATGTTTGTATCCAATGTTGTCTATTTTCATCCTTTCAAACATATGGGACAGAATCTCAGGCTATCAAACTGTGTGGTATTAAGGAAGGACATTCCAGAGAATGGTGCAGCCAAATGAGGACCGTGATCTTGATTGAGTGTCCAGACCTAATAGACAAAAAAACTAACCATTCTGATGGTGATGGGTTATGCAGTACGTGAAAACATGTTAATTGAAGTGAGAGAACCTGGGACTGGGGAAAGGTGACTATATTTTGGTGTCTAGGTGGCATCCTATGGACTTTTTAAGTCTGTGTTAAGAGTTAGCTGACATTTTGGTTGATTCACAGATATTCCTAAATCCCGAAGAAACTAAAGTACTTGGTCCAGGTGGCACAGCAGCCAATGCTCGGTGGAAGCAGTGAGGAGCCAATTGTCGAGGTATAGGAAAACTTGGATCCCTAAAAGATGCAGGTGCGCTGCTACCACTGCCATGATCTTGATGAACACCCTGGGGGCGGTGGTGAGCCTGAATGGCAGTGCTTGGCACAGATAGTGATTGGTTCCCAGATGGAAGAGGAGGAAACTCCTGGACTGCTTTGCTATTTTGATGTGACAGTAGGCATCCTAGAAATCTATAGAGCACATCCAATCGGCCTTCCACAGAAGAGGTAAAATGGTCTGTATTGTGACCATCCAGAACTTTGTCTGTTTCACAAACTGGTTTAGGTGACTGACATCTACAACGGGTCTGAGGTTCCTGGTTTTCTTTGGCACTAAAAACAACGTGGAATAGACTCCAGACTCTAACTGGTCTTAGGGGACCATATGGATGACTTCTTGCGAGCAGCTTTGAAACTTCTATGGCTGCAGAGTCCCACTACTGGGTGGAATATAAAGGACTTCTGAAGTGGGAGGGAAATGGAAATTGAATAGACTCTGGATATTATTTTCAGCACCCATAAATCTGAAGTTATTCTGTGACAGGCTTAAGGGTGCAGAGAGAGACTCCCCCTGCCCCAACTGCCTCCAAAGTGTAGCAGTTGGGCAAACGTTCAGGTGCACTGAAATTTTTTTTTCAGAAAATGGACCATGAAAATCCTTGGTTATGTGGTCCGCCTCTGCTTCTTGTATGTCATACAGTAAAATTGCTTACCATTCTGCCACAAGGAGGTCTGTCACCATAGGAGTCAAAGTACTGTGATTTGCAGAACCACATCATCTTCCCCAATATCTGGTTCCTTTAGAAAGTTCTTTGCAGAATGGAGAAGCATACTCCCACTGCAGAGATTGTCTTACCATCTTGTTGGCTCCTGATAAATGTGTCTTCAACTTTTGCTCCAAACAAAGTGGAACTATCACAACAGGCATTAACCAAGGACAACTTAGGGCCTTCTGCAAAATCACAAAGATGTATCCAGGTGTGGCGGTGCATAGTGATTCTGGGGCTTGCTGCTCTGTCCATGTTACCTGCATAAGAGAATAAATGCATGGCCACATTTCAGGGGCATTGCCGGGTAGAAAACTGGGGGTCCACTGTATTCTAAAATCCTGCAGGCAATACCCCCAAGAAAACTTGATCTCCTTGGTCAAGTCTCTCTGGAATCTTGTTAAATGAGCCACACAGTTCAGCAATCTAAGGGTGAATGTCACTGATGCATAGGTCTTGCTTTCCAAATCTGTCCATTGTCGTACAATCTCTATTAAGAGGATGAACAGAGGAACTTTCTTTTGATAGTTTCCTCTTGGTGTCTGCTGCCACAGCCACAGCATCTGCTGGTGGACCCTTACTCCAGTGCTTCCCAGCCTTAGATGCAGCTAAGATGCAATTAGCTTTTTTAGGGATGGGCTCCTTTACATCGGAATCCTTTCATGCCCATTGAGCCATAAGATTAATAAGTAGAGCACCGGGAAGTACCACCCAAGCCAATGTTGGTCCAGAGCCAAAAGCTGCCAAGAATACCGACTCATCTGGAGAAGGGTCTTGGGATGACCAACCCCCTCACTCTGCTTCATTAATTCAAGAATATCAATGAATGTGATCCCTCAGAGAGGGAGCGAGGGGAACCCTCCCCTTCTTCTAAGTAAGTATCTTTGGTAAAAAGAAAACCTCTGGGAAAGAGTCCAAGTGCTTCCATTTGTATGTTTTCTGGGAACACCTTCTGTGAACAGCAGAAGGTTCAGAATCGGACAAGGATCTAATAAAGCAAATTTTCCTGGAAGCCCTTGGTACTGGCTATCCCTATCTGATGGGCTGAACAGGAGAAGGAACAGACAGCAGCTGGGGTTTGGGTGGAGCTGAACTGGCTGAAGACACCTTGTCTTTGGTATTTGCCAAAACACTTTCATGGGCTTCATAGGCCAAAGCTACCACCTGCACTAAGGACTCCCTTTGATCTGAACTAGAGAAGGAACCCTTGCCACTGAGCACCCTTGGTCCCAAAGTCGATATCAGATCCATACCTCTCAAATGTCCATATCTTCACAGAATGTCTAGACTTTTGGCTAATATTTTTGGTCTGTCCCTTATAAAAATTGAGTTTTTTCTGACAAATCATTAAGGACTGAAGTCAGTAAATAATGACATACATTCAAGTTTCAGGCTTCATAAAGTACAGTTGTGTACACTTACCATAAATGTAGATGGCTGAGTGTATTCACTGTTGCAGTCATAACATTTGGGTTATCTGCTTGCAGAAGCCCTCAGTCAGCCTGATTAACAAAGTCTTGGGTCCTGCATTGGTTGCTGACCCTTCTTCAGTGACGTCAGGTCGTCAGTGGTATAAAACATGCAGCCGACGCCATTACATCAGTTTTTCTTGCCCCAGATGTCAGGTGCCCCCCCAATGGGAAGAAATTAAATCTATAAATATACAAGATTATACCTCCAACAAAAAAAACAAATACATCAAAAAGCTTTTGAGCACAGTAAAACAGAGTAGAGGCACAGCCAAAAAAAGTAAGGTGGCTGGAAGGAAGGTAACCAGGACTGCAACAGTGAATACACTCAAACATCTACATTTATGGTAAGTGTACACAACTGTACTATGTTCTTCCTGTTTCACTGTTGCAGTCATCGCATTTGGGTAGATTCCCAAAGCTAAGGATGGGAGGAGAAATTTAGATAGCATTAGGACGAACTATAAGGTCCTGCAAGACTGCAGTGGCAAAGCCAGCTCTGGATTTAGAGAAAATTGGCAGATGGTAATGCTTGGTGAAAGTATGTACAGAACTCCAGGTAGCAGCTTCTAGGATGTCCCTGGTAGGGACGCATCTGAGAAAGGCTGTAGAGATAGATGCAGCCCTGGTTGAGTGGGGTCTGATCCCCTGTAGGATAGGTTTTCCATAGTGCTTGTAGCAGAAATGAATGCAATGGCCTATCCATTTGGAAATGGTTTGCTTTGAAACAGCCTTTCCCTCTGCCCCTGTAGCAAATGCCAGCAGCAGTTGGTCAGATTTCCTTTGAGGTTTAGTCCTGTCCAAGTAGAATCTAAGTTGTCTGTGCACATCTAAGGAGTGCAGTATCCGTTCCCCTTTGTTCTGTGGATTAGGAAAGAAGGTTGGCAAATGAATGGACTGATTAAGGGCCACACTGGATACCACCTTGGGCATGAAGGAGGGATTGGTCCTGAGGGACACCCTGTCCGCATGAAATATGATGAAAGGCTCCACTGCCATGAGGACCGGTAATTCAGATACCCTTCTTGCTGAAGTGATTGTTAAAAGGAAAGCTGTTTTTCAAGAAAGGAATTTTAAGTCTGCAGCAGCAGCTGGCTCTAAAAGAGGAAGAGTGAGTTTCTCCAAAACAAAGTTAAGGTCCCAGGCTGGAGTTGGAGGTCTCCTGGGTGGTCGTAGATTTTTGGCCCCTCTGAGGAACTGCTTGAGCAGTGGATGAGAGGAGAGGGGAGGTTCTGTGTTATAATGAGCTGAAATGGCTGAGGCGTGAATCTAGATGGAAGAGAAAGACAGGCCCTTGTGAAGCATCTCAGTTAAGTATTGTAAAATCTGAGGTAAGTTGGGCACTGCTGTGCTCATCCCTTGAGATTGGTTCCAGGCACAGAATCTTTTCCATTTTTCAGCATAAGATTTTCTAGTATAGGCCTCATCGCCTCTAAAATGATATCCATCACTGGTTTACTAAGGGATGGTAAGGGAGAGATTAGGTAATTAGCCAGGCTGCTAGGTTCAGAGATTGAAGCTGAGGGTGCAGAATCTGGTTCTCCTGCTGAGAAAATAGGGTAGATGTCTGAGGCAGGTGCCATGGGGCCAACAGTGACACACTGCGCAAAAGGGGGTACCAGTGTTGGCGTGGCCAGTCAGGTGCAATCAAAATCGTCCTTGGTTTGTCTTGTTTGATCTTTAGTAGTACTTTGGAGTGCAGAGGCAGAGGAGGAAAGGCGTAAACTGATAGGTTTTCCAGCTGAAGGACAGAGCATCCACTTTCCAAGCTTGTTTGTGGGAAGTCCTTGTGCAAAATTTGTCCAATTGATAGTTCTGGGGGGAGGCAAACAGGACTATTATCTGGGCTCCCCCATTTGCTTGTCAACATACTGAAAATCCTTGGTTCCAGTTTCTACTCGTGTGGGTCCATGAGGTTTCTGCTTAGTTCGTCTGCCAGTGTATTTAGTTTTCCTGGCAGGAATTGAGCCTGTAGATGCACTTGGCAGCTCAGGGCTGTGTTCCACAATGCCATGGCTAGTCTGCAGAGGGGGTACAAATGTGTACCCCCCTGCTTGTTTATGTACCACAGAACAGTGGTGTTGTCCGTCTTTACCATTAATTGTCCTGGAAGAATGTGGTCCTTGAAGGCTGTCAGAGCATTCTGTACAGCTAACATTTCTTTTTGATTGATATGCAGGTGCAGTTGACTTGGGTTCCTTTTGCCCTGAATGCACTTCCCTGCCAGGTGAGCCCCCCATGCATAGTCTGATGCGTCTCTTGTTAGGGTTTTGGCTGCAGGGGGTAGTGTGAATGGTAGTCCCTTGTTTTGGTGGCAGGCCTCTGCCCACCAAAGAAAATCTAGGCGTAGGCAAGGTATGATAGGAATCATTGCTTCTAGATCCGGAGAATGTTGACACCATAGGCTTTTCAGATACCACTGCAGTTTCCTCATATGCAGTCTTGCATATGGAATTAGAAGAATGCAGGAGGCCATGAACCCCAAGGCTTGTAGTATTTGCCTTGCAGATAAGCAGGGTTTTTGTGGCCACTTGCTTGAAGTAGGTTGTCAAATGAATTTGTTACTCTGGCGTGAGGAAAGCCATCTGGGAAGTTGTATTCAAGCTTGCTCCCAGGAATATAATTTGTTGACAGGGTACCAGGTGTGATTTATTTTCATTTATGGTGTACCCCAGGCAAGTTAGCACCCTTTGTACAAAGGCCAGATGATTCAAAAGTATGTCCTGGCTTTCTGCCTGAATTAGACAATCGCCCAGGTAAGGGTATATTTGAATATTTCTTTGCCTGCAAAATGCAATGACTGGAGCTAGGCACTTTGTGAATACCCTGGGTGCAGTAGATAAGCCAAAGGGCAGTGCAGAGAACTGATACTACGTGTAGCCTGCTTTGAAGCGTAGGTATCTTATGCAAGATTCCCTGATTGGGATGTGCAGGTATGCTTCCTTTAAATCTAGTGTTGCCAACCAGGCGTCTTTGCCTAGCATAGGGAGCAACTGGTGAAGAGTCAGCATCTTGTATTTTGGAATCACAAAAAGGTGTTTAGAGTAGACAGGTCCAGGATAGGACGCCATGAGCTTTCTTTTCTGGGCACCAGGTAAAGTCTTGAGTAGAAACCTTGTCCCTTTTCCTCTTCTGGTACTAACTGAGTAGCCCCCATGCTTAAGAAAGAAAGTACTTGCTTTTGGGCCTCTGCCCACTGATTTGGGGGTTGATCTGAACATCCGTTTGGTGTTGGTAATGTGTAGAAGTGAAATCAGTATCCCTGGAACACTATATTTAAAACCTATTTGTCCTGGGTAATGAGTTCCCAGTTCTCTGCATGAAGAGCAATCTCCGCCCCCCAAAGGGGCAGTCAGTTGAGAAGTGCTTAGAAGTTTTAAAAAGAAGTCATTGAGACAGTTTACCACAGGGGGAGTTTTATTACTCCCTGATTTAGAAGTGGAAGCCCCCCACTGTTTAGTCCTGTGCGTACCCTGGGACTGAAGCCTGGGAGCTCTACTGGATCTGGGTTTGGACTGAGAAGGTCTGGAAAAGGCAGGAAAGGACCAATTCTTGGAAGGCCAATGCCTACTAAACCTTGGGGGTTGTACTTGTAAAAAATCTTTAACAGTTTGCATAAATTTAGCTTTTCCCTCCATCTTTTTAAGAACATCTTCTGCCTTGTTGCCAAACAGGCGGTCCTGGTTTAAGGGAGCATCCAGTAATTTCGCTTTAACATGATCTGACAAGGATTGCTCCTTAAGCCAAGCATAGTACAGACCCAGTTACAGCAGCCCTGCAAGATGCCTCTAGTGAATCAAAACCACATTGCAAAGTATGTTTTACAACTTGCTCAGCTGAATGCAGTAAATCCTGTAAATCCTTATTTTCAGCACAATCAGGAATCAACATAATTTTCTGTTTAAGCAATCCAATAATATGCTGCGGATACTTTAAATATATGAAACTGGCAGTTTAAGGCCCTAATGGCCAAAGTTGCAGAAGTGCATTTCCCCATCTATCCAGTGCCCTGGAGTCTCTATCAGAGGGGGTAGGATTTTTGGCAGTAGTAGCTTTAATGCCCTTGGGTCCCTGTGAAATGGTCTCAGGATCTGCAGTAAGATTTTTTAAAAAGGAACTTGTGAGAGTCAGGGACCCTGTAATACCGATCAGGTTTTCTGGGAGCAGGAGGTAGAGTCAGGGGCCAAGCTAGATTCCGAAAAAGGCATCATCAACAATGTCTATTACAGGAGGTATGGCTAAAGGCCTGTGCTGGGGCAGTAGTAAGATATCCCTAAGCCTCTTTTTAGAATCAGAGAAAGCCTGACTTTCTCAATGAAAATGCTCCCTGAGAGTATACAAGGTTTCACCAAAAGAGAAATTCTCTGGGGGAGAAGCAGAGGGAATAGAGTCCTCAGCATCAGAATCCTCATAGGTAGATAAGGGTAAATCCTGGTCATCAGAGAAAACAGAACATTCAGAATCCTGGTCAGAAGTATCATAAGCAAACTCAGGCCTAGGTCTCTTAGAGGAGGAAGGCTGGCTTCCCCCTGATTAAAGTAATAAGGTCTTCAGTCATTCTTATCATTTGTTTTTTAGGCATAGAAGCCTGACCATGCGGTCTGGGCATCAGTTTTCTAGGCATGGTTCGAGTTTTAGGCCTTGAAGAAAAAGATGGTGTCGGTTTAATGCGCATGTCAGTAGACCTGAATACACCCTCAGAAGAGGGTGCCTGCACAGCGGCTCCAGACCCATCCAAGGTAGAGACATCTGCAGGTTCCACAGCTGAAGCATCTCACGGCATACTGGACTCCGAACGGGTCTCAGTAAAGCCCTGCGAATCTGAAGTAGCGGGTATCAGGGGCTGCAAAAGTGCCTCACTGATGACCGGCAAACTGGCGACTGGCTTAGGATACGCGTTGTCAGCAGCTTTGGACCTATGCGGCCTGTCTCTGTCTTTATCTTTGCGTTTTTTCAGAATGTCGGTAGTCGGCTGGCTTACCGAAGACATATCAGGATAATTGAACAGAGCACCAAAATATTTAGAAGCGAAAATATACAGATGACGGATAGTTCGTGGTTTAAATAAGGCACAAAACTGACAGTGAGGTACATCGTGGTCAGGGCCTAGGCAAGGAATACAGTATGAATGAAAATCTTTAAGAGGTATTTGCTTTCCACAAGTAATGCAATTATTTACTTTTACTGACATCGGTTTAGAGCAAGAGAAAGTTTCCCCAATGGGGTACTTAGCTTTTAGTTGAAGACTTCGGTTCTGAAACTCGAAAATGAAAATTTCAGGAGTCAGCCGACCGGCACTTGCGAACTGCTTCTGCTTCGGGCACTGCACGGCAAGAAAGACTGATGTAATGGCGTCGGCTGCATGTTTTATACCCCTGACGACCTGACGTCATGGAAGAAGGGACAGCAACTGACGCAGGACGCAAGACTTTGTTAATCAGGCTGACTGAGGGCTACTGCAAGCAGATAACCCAAATGTGATGATTGCAACAGTGAAACACGAAGAACATCCTTCAGAAAATGCATGGTAACACAGACCTTGTTATTTTAACAACTTCCTAAGTTTATAACATTTAAAATCTGTCCCTAGTTTTGGGCCTTTGTTCCTACCATTATTTTAGGCTTTGTCCAGATTTCTTGAGCTAAGAGGTTTAGAGGTATGCTCAGATCCATGTAGAAAAGAAAAATCACTGGAACCACGGCAGGTAAGGCACACAACGCTTGATTTAATGTAAAATAATAAACATAATAAAAAAAATAAAAACATGTGCATGGGCGCCATAACTAGTTAGCATGGTGGAGTTTCATTCATTATCAGAAATAAATTGCTCCACCAACTAACAGCAGCGATGCACCAATACCCACATAATCGAAAAACAGCCATCAATCTGTCAATCCTTTCTATGTCTGGTCCGGGTGAGGTTTCCTGTATGCTCAGATCCAAGCTGTCCAGGTCCAAAGCCCCGAGAGGGGGAGAGAGCTCCAAGAATTTCAGTGTCGATTCACCCCCTCATAACTCAGTGTCAAAGCTTTGTCTCAGAGTATCATCTTGATCTAAAGAAGGCACAGGAATCGAGATACAGAGGGAAGCAGTCAGCGTTGAAGTTGTAAGTAGCTCCAGTGCCAACAAAGGTGCTCTTGTTCCAGTCGGATCCAGTAAAACTGGACTCAAAGCGCAAGTCTGTACACATTCCAGTAAGGGATGGATAAGATGGCCAGGACTCCATACCTTCCCAAGGGACAGTACTGGGATAACCCCAGGTTGAATTTGCATGCTCAGAAACGTCCACATCATCCTATTAATATCAAGTCGACCAGGCTGGTTGATGACATAGTCAATGATGCCATCGAAGGTGGTCAAGTTTATCTCCATTCTTAGAAGACTGGAGAATGCTGTCTGACACTCACAAGTTCCAGTGAGTAACTGGTGCATGGAGAAGGAGATGATTGGACCCAAGGAGTCATTGGATCCAATCTTCAATGTGTCTTTGGTCAGCAGTGAGCAAGGTCACTGGTTCCAGGGAGCATTTTGTGGTGGTTTTACAGGGAGACTTGCTCTTTTCCTTCTCTCTCTCTTGTCTTTATAGTCTTTTTTCTTGTCCCTTTGATTTAGATTGGCCTTTTAAAGGGTAAGCAGAAGATGATGAATGATAGCCCCTGTCTGTGCTGGAAGGAATCCCTTTTAAGACAAATCTGTCCCGTTTGGTCTGAGGGGTTCTCACACTGAGCGCTGCAAAAGACGGGCAGCCAACATCAAGGTGTGCATCACCTAAACAAACTCATTTGGAGTGTGGGTCTTTTAGTGGAAGTTTGTACTCATCCTTTTTTGAAATTTTTTAACATACCGAAAACCCTATATCAAAGCAGTTAAACACTAAGCACCAGGAAAAAGTACAGTTGTGTAAACTCTTACCATAACAGTAGATGCCCTTCTCTTCACTGGTGCAGTATTCTTTACCTAAGGGATCTACTGCCAAGGATAGCCCAACATCCGGCCAGTATACCAAAGCTTTTAGTTCTTACTGGCATTGTACATTGTGAGTATGCTCCCCACACAAAACATGGGGCATAAAGGTGAAATATGGACGCCCACACTCAGAACTGAAAAAGACCCAGGAGGATCAGCATGCCCTTAGGGACAAGGAGAAAATGTGCATCCAGAAGGAGAAAAAGTAGAAGCACCAACTCTCACCAAGGAGGGTAAGAATACTACAGGGCAGGAGCTAGAACAGAGGGGGTAGGAGGGAGACAGAAAACACTGCAACAGTTCAGAAAAGGACATCTACTGTTATGGTAAAAGTTTACACTATTGCACTACGTCCTTCCATATCACTGCTGCAGTATTCTTTACCTAAGGCAGACTACAAAAGCTCAAAAGGAAGCCTGGGAAGAGGAAGGCACATAACATCCTTTTACAAACCCATACAGAATAGCCCTACAAAGCCTGCCTGGCCCTGGAAATAACACCCAACTTGTAATGCTTAGTTAGTGAAAGTATGAACAGAGGACCAAGTAGTAGCCTTAAGGATGGAATTGCTATTGAAAAGCTCCAGAGGAGGCATCTGCCCTAGCAAAATGTGTCTTTACAGATGAGGAAAGACAAGGAATAACAAAAAGAAATGGTCTTAGAAATCCAGGAGAAGATGGTCTGCTTGAAACAGCCAAACCCATAGTCCTACAATGAAAGAAAACAAAATGCTGCTCAGACTTGCAAATAACTTCAGTTTTACCCAAATAATATCTGACCTGTCTATGCAAATCCAAGGTGTGAAGAACTTTCTCACTGGCATATTGCAGAAAAGGAAAAAAAGTAAGGAAGATGAATAGACTGATTAAGGGACAACTCATTAACCACCTTGGGCATAAAAGAAGGGTTAGTACAAAGAGACAGCCTATCTCTGTGGAAAACTAAGAAAAGAGGAACAACTATGAGAGCCTGATATTCACTCTCTCAGCTGAAGTGAAAACCAAAAAGAAGAGTCTTCCAAGCACAATGTTATAAGGAAGCTGAAGATGCAGGATCAAAAAGGAACCAGAGTCAATTTTTCACGTACAAAACTGAGATCTCGGGAAGGTGGAACAGGCTTCCTGGAAGGCCTGCTATGAAGGAAGCCTTTAAGAAATTGCTTGACCTCAAATCTAGAGGCCAGACAATAAGAAATTGATGACAGGTGAGCTTTAACTGAAGAATATGCTAACCCAGCGTGGAGCAAATTACACAAATAAGAAAACCAGAGGAACCTCCACAGACAGGGGATCCTGATGATGATAGATGCAACAGACAGAAAAATCGGTTCCATTTGGACATACATGATTTTCTGCTAGCGGGTTTTTTGGCCTCCTGCAGAACCTGAAGCATGTCCTCAGAAAAGAAATGCCTCAAAGGGGTCAAACCCTATCACCCAAAGTGTCAGTTGAGTGGACAAGCAAGGATGGATAAGAGATCCCTTCTCTTGTATTAGAAGATCCACCCAGTGAGGTAACTTGTGGTGACTGCCCCTGGCCAAGTAAGAAAGAAGGGAGAAAGTACAGTTGTGTACACTTACCATAAATGTAGATGTTCGAGTATATTCACTGTTGCAGTCATTACATTTGGGTTATCTGCCTGCAGGTAGCCCTCAGCCGGCCTGATTATCAAACTCTTGGGTCCTGCATCAGATGATGTCTCTTCTTCCATGACGTCAGGTAGTCAGGGGTATAAAACATGCAGCTGATGCCATTAAATCAGTTTTTCTTGCCCCAGATGTCAGGTGCCCCCATAATGGAAGCAATTATATACAAAGTTACACCTCCAACAAAAAGCAAATACACCAGAAAGCTTAAATACAGTAAAGAATAAGAAAAGGTATAGCCAATAGAAGTCAGGGGGCTGGAGAGAGGGTAACCAGGACTGCAACAATGAATACACTTGAACATCTACATTTATGGTACGTGTACACAACTGCACTATGTTCTTCGTGTTTCACTGTTGCAGTCATTACATTTGGGTAGATTCCCAAAGCTAAGGAAGGGAGGAGGCAGTTAGAGAGCATTAGGACCAGCTATTAAGCCCTACAAGACTGCAGTGGCAAAACCAGCTCTGGATTTAGAAAAAAATAGGCAAGTGGTAATGCTTGGTGAAGGTATGTACAGAGCTCTAGGTAGCAGCTTCTAGGATGTCTCTGGTAGGAATACCTCTGAGAAAGGCTGTTGAAGTAGATGCAGCCCTGGTGGAATGTGGTCTTATCCCCTGTGGGGTAGGTTTTCTATGGTGCTTATAGCAGAAATGAATGCAATGGCCTATCCACTTAGAAATGGTTTGCTTTGAAATGGCCTTAACCTCTGCCACTGCAGCAAAGGCAACTAGCAGCTGTTCAGTTTTCCTGATAGGCTTAGCCCTGTCCAAATAAAATCTAAGTTGTCTGTGCACGTCCAAAGAGTGCAGTATTCGTTCTCCTTTGTTCTGTGGATTAGAAAAGAATGTTGGCAAATGAATGGACTGATTAAGGGTCACACTGGATACCACTTTGGGCATAAAGGAAGGATTGATCCTGAGGGACACCTTGTCTGCATGGAAGATGATGAAGGGCTCCACTGCCATGAGGGCCTGTAATTCAGACACTCTTCTTGCTGAAGTGATGGCTTGAAGGAAGGCTGTTTTCCAAGAAAGGAATTTCAACTCTGCAGTTGCAGCTGGCTCAAAAGGTGGTAGAGTGAGCTTTTCCAATACAAAGTTAAGTTCCCAGGCTGGAGTAGGGGCTCTTCTCGGAGGTCTTAAATTTTTGGCCCCTCTGAGGAATTGCTTCAGCAGGGGGAGAGAGAATCTTCGGCCAAAGTAATGAAAGGCAATCATACAGACACTTAATAGTGCGTTGGTTAAATCTAGCACAAAACCGACAGTTAGCAACGTTGTGATCAGGGCCTAGGCAAGGAATACAGTAAGAATGAAAATCCTTATGAGGTATTTGCTTCCAACAAGAAATACAATTGTTAACTTTTTCTGACATCGGACTGTAGCAAGGAAAAAAGTTTCCCCAACGGGGTACTTAGCTTTAATGAAGACTTCGAATCTGAAATTCGTTTTTGAAAATCTCAGGAGTCGGCCGACCGGTTTTTGCTTCGGGCACCGCGCGGCAAGAAAGACTGAAGAAAATGGTGTCAGCTGGATCTTTTATACCCCTAGCGCACTGACATCAGGGAAGAGGCAACAGCAACCGACGCTGGACCTAGACTTTGGAATTCAGGCCGACTGCGGGTAGCCTGCCAGCAGGATAACCCAAGTGTAATGACTGCAACAGTGAAACACGATGAACATCAGGTCTATCTCTAGGCTCTCCCATTTGTTTCTCAGAATGTTTCTCAAAATGTTGAATATCTTTGGTTCCAGTTTCCACTCATGTGGGTCCATAAGATTTCTGCTTAGGTCGTCTGCCAGTGAATTTAGCTTGCCTGGCAGGTATTGAGCTTGTAGGTGCACTTGGCAGCACAAGGCTGTGTTCCACACAGCCACGGCTAGTCTGCACAGAGGGTACGAGGGTGTTCCCCCCTGCTTGTTTATGTACCACATAAGAATGGTGTTGTCTGTCTTTATCAATAATTGTCCTGGAAGAATATGGTCCTTGAAAGCTGTCAGAGAATTCTGTACAGCTAACATTTCTTTTTGATTGATATGCAGGTGCATTTGGCTCGGGTTCCATTTGCCCTGAATGCACTGCCCTGCCAAGTGAGCCCTCCATGCATAGTCTGATGAGTCTGTTATTAGGGTTTAGGCGGCAGGGGGTAGAGTGAATGGCAGTCCTTTGCTGTGGTAGTAGGCCTCTGTCCACCAAAGGAACTCTGTCTTTATACAAGGAATGATAGGGATCATTGATTCCAGGTCCCGAGAATGTTGATACCATAGGCTTTTTAGATACCATTGTAGTTTCCTCATATGCAGTCTTGCATATGCCATGAACCCCAAGGCTTGCAGTATTTTTCTTGCAGATAGCTGGGTTTTTGTGGCCAGTAGTTTGAAGAATGCTGTAAAATAAACTTGTTTCTCTGGTGTGAGGTAGGCCATCTGGGAAGCTGTATTCAAGCTTGCTCCCAGGAATACAATTTATCAGGGTACTAGGTGAGACTTCCTTTCGTTTATGGTGTACCCCAGTGAGGTTAGCAGCTTCTTTACAAATGCCAGATGATTTAATAGTATCTCCTGGCTTTCTGTCTGAATTACACAATCATCCAGGTATAGGTATATTTGAATATTTCTTTGCCTGCAGAATGCAATGACTGGAGCTAGGCACTTTGTGAATACCCTGGGCACAGTAGATAAGCCAAAGGGCAGTGCAGAGAACTGATAGTGCAAGCAACCTGCTCTGAAGCGTAGGTATTTTCTGCAAGATTCTCTTATTGGGATGTGCATGTAAGCTTCCTTTAAGTCCAATTTTGCCAACCAGGCATTTTTGCCTAGCATGGGAAGCAGTGGATGAAGAGTTAGCATTTTGAATTTTGGGATTATCAAAAAAGTGTTTAGAATAGACATGTCCAGGATAGGACACCAGTTGCTGTCTTTTCTGGGTACCAGGAAAAGTCTTGAGTAAAAACCTTTCCCCCATTCCTCTGCTGGGACAGGTTGAATAGCCCTGGTACTTAGAAGACAGAGAACCTGTTGTTGAGCCTCTGCCCAGTGATTTCGGGGTAGGTCTGGCCAACCGTGTGGGGTTGGAAAGGAGTGGAAGTGGAATCTGTATTCTTGGGAAAATATATTTAAAACCCATTTGTCTTGGGTAATAGTTCCCAGTTTTTTGCATGCAGGGCGATTTTTCCCCCTAAGGGAGCAAACAGTTGAGCAGGGCTTGGAAGGTTTAAGGTTACATCATTGTGACAGTTTACTATGGGGGGGGGGTGTCTTACTACTTCCAGCATTGGAAGTGGGAGCCCCCCACTGCTTAGGCCTGTAAGTATCTTGAGACTGTAGCCTAGGTGGTCTGATGTTCCTGGGTTTGGACTGAGAAGGCCTGGAAGAGACGGGAAAGGATCAATTCTTAGAAGGCCAATATCTACTAAATCTGGGAGGCTGTACTTGCAGGAAATCTTTAACAGTTTGCATAGATTTAGCTTTTTCCTCCATCTTTTTAAGTACTACTTCTGCTTTGTTGCCAAATAGGCAGTCTTGGTTTAAGGGCATCCAGTAATTTAGCTTTAATATGATCTGGCAAATTTTGCTCCTTAAGCTAATTATGCCTTCTACGAACAGACCCAGTGACAGCAGCCCTGCAAGATGCTTCTAAAGAGTAAAAACCACATTGCAAAGTATGTTTACCGACTTGTTCAGCAGACTGCATTAAATCATTTAATTCTTTATTTATGGCACTGTCAGGAATCAACAACATTTTCTGTTTAAGTTGCCCAATAATATGCTGCTAATACTTTAGCATATGAAACTGACAGTTTAAGGCCCTAATGGCCAAAGTAGCAGAAGTGTACACCTTCTTACCCATCTGTCCAGGGCCCTGTAATCTTTATCAGAGGGGGGTAGGGTTTTTGGCAGTAGTAGCCTTAATGCCTTTGGGTCCCTGTGAAATGGTCTCTGGGTCCTTAGTAAGATTCTTAAAGAGGAACTTGTTATAGTCAGGTACTCTGTAATACCAATCAGATTTTCTGGCAGCAGGAGGTACAGTGTCTGGGGCTAGGCTAGATTCCAAGAAGGCATCACCTACAATGTCCAGTACAGGAGGGATAGCTAAAGGCCTGTGTCGAGGTAGGAGTAACAATTCCCTAAGCCTCTTTTTGGAGTCAGAGTAATCCTGGCTTTCCCAGCAGAAATGCTCCCTAAGAGTGTGCAAGGTTTCACCAAAAGAAAAATTTTCTGGCTGGAGGGGAAGCAGAGGGTATGGAGTCCTCTGCATCAAAATCCTCATAGGTAGATAAGGACAAATCCTGGTCATCAGAAGAAACTGAAATTTCAGAGTCCTGACCAGAAGAATCAGAAGGAAAATCAGTTCTAGGTCTCCTAGAGGGAGAAGGCTGGCTTCCCCTAATTAGAGTAATAAGGTCTTCAACCATACTTATAATTTGTTTTTTAGGCATATGGGCCTGACAATGAGGTTTGGACGTTGGCTTTCTAGGTGTGGGTTGAGTTTTAGGCCTTGAAGAAGAAGATGGCGTCGGTCTGAAATGCAAGTCCGTAGGCCAGAATACACCCTCAGAATCCGGTGCCTGCACATCGGCTCCAGACCAATCCAAGGTAGAGACATCTACAGGTTCCATAGTCGAAGAAGCATCTCGCGGAATACCGGACTCTGAATGGGTCTCAGTAGAGGCCTGCGTATCTGAAGTAGCGGGTATCAGGGGCTGCGAAAGCGCCTCACTGAGTACCGGCGAACTGGTGACTAGCTTAATGGAAGCGTCGTTGGCAGCTTTGGATCTATGCGGTCTGTCTTTCTTTACGTTTTTTCAGAATGTCGGTAGCCGGGTGGCTTACCGAAGCCATTTCTGGATAATTAAACTGAGTACCGAAATAGTTTGCTGCGTAAATGGATCGACGACGAATAGTTCGAGGATTGAATAAGGCACAAAACCGACAGCGAAGGACGTCGTGGTCTGGGCCTAGGCAAGAAATGCAGTACGAATTAAAATCTTTATGAGGTATTTGCTTTCCACAGGTAATACAATTGTTAACTTTTACTGACATCGGTTTAAAGCAAGAAAAAGGATCCCCAATGGGGTACTTAGCTTTTTTTGAAGACTTCGGTTCTGAAACTCAAAAACAAAATTCAGGAGTTGGCTGATCGGCACTTGCAAACTGCTTCTGCTTCGGGCACCATGCGGCAAAAAAAGACTGACGTAATGGCATCGGCTGTATGTTTTATATCCCTGACTACCTGACGTCATGGAAGAAGAGACAGCATCTGACGCAGGACCCAAGACTCTGAAAATCAGCCGGCTGAGGGCTACCTGCAGGCAGATAACCCAAATGTAATGACTGCAACAGTGAAACACGAAGAATATCCAATGCTGCCTGGACCAAAAGGGAGTCACTAGCAAAATTTTGGAAGAGTCCTGCTTGATCTTGTGCAAGTTTCATGGTAACAGAGGAAGGGGAGGGAAGGTATACAGAAATATTCCCTCCCAAGGAAAAGGCAGGGAGTCAACTTTCCAAGCCAGAGAAAGTACAGTTGTGTACACTTACCATAAATGTAGATGTTCAAGTGTATTCACTGTTGCAGTCCTAACATATGGGTTATCTGGCTCCCGGTAGCCCTCAATCGGCCCGAATACCAGAGTCTTGGTATATGACAACTGCTGCCGTCGGTTCTAAACTTATGTCAAAACGTCAGGTATAAAGGGATGCGGCCGACTCCATTTCCTCAGTATTTCTTGTCTTAACTGTCAGGAGCCCCCAAAAGAAGGCCAAACCAGGAAGGGAACACCCTGGAAAAAGCCATCCAAAAAATAACATAAATAGTCTGTGCCTTAGGAAAAAAGGGGGAATGGAGGGTGGGAAACCAGGACTGCAACAGTGAATACACTGGAACAGCTACATTTATGGTAAGTGTACACAACTGTACTGTGTTCTTCGTGTTTCACTGTTGCAGTCCTAACATATGGGTTGATTCCCAAAGCCCAGGAAGAGAACAAAAGGGTGGAGGAAGAATTACAGATTAAGGATTGGTAAGGAGGCTTTGCAAAACTGCAGAGGCAAAACCAGCCCTAGACTTAGAAAACAAAGATAGGTTGTAATGCTTTGTCAAAGTATGGACTAGTGGCTGCTTCTAGAATGTCCTTAGTAGGCACACCTCTCAAAAATGCTGCAGACGTAGAGGCTGCTCTAGAAGAATGGGTCCTAATACCCTGGGGGGGACCTTTCCATGCCGCAGGTAAGAAAAACGAACACAATGAGCAATCCATTTGGAGATGGTTTGTTTGGAAATAGCTTTACCCTCAGCCCCAAGAGCAAAACTAACCAACTGCTGAGACTTCCGAAAGGGTTTAGTCCTATTTAAGTAAAATCTCAACTGTCTGTGCACATCAAGAGAGTGCAGAATCCTTTCCCCTTTATTCTGGGGGTTACTGAAAAAGGTAGGCAGATGAATAGACTGGTTAAGTGTCAGACTGGAAACCGCCTTAGGCATAAAGGTGGGATTAGTTCTCAGAGAAACCCAGTCTATATGAAAAATAATGAAAGGTTCTACTGCCATTAAGGCTTGCAGCTCCGAAACCCTTCTGGTGGAAGTAATAGCCAAAAGAAAAGCAGTCTTCCATGAAAGGAACTTTAAGTCTGCAGAGGCAGCAAGTTCAAAGAGAAGAAGAGTAAGCTTCTCCAGGACAAAATTAAGATCCCAATCAGGAGTAGGAGCTCTTCTGGAAGGTCTAAGATTGCTAGCTCCCCTCGGGAACTGTTTCATCAAGCGGCGAGAAAAAATAGGTTGCTCAAAAAAACAATGAGCAGAAATTGCTGAAGCATGAATCTTAATTGAAGAAAAGGAAAGCCCACCATTAACCAAACCTGCTAGATAATCAAGAATGAGGGAAAGAGAAGGTTAGGAAGACTCTTCTCCTTTAGTCTGCATCCAAGAGCAAAATCTCTTCCATTTATCTGCATAGGATTTCCTAGTGCTAGGCCTCCTGGCCTCATGAAGAACTTCAACCACCTGCTGGGAAAGATTTAAAGTATTAGCCAGGCAGTTAAATGCAGAGTTTGAAGACTAGGATGAAGAAACTTCCCCCCATCCTGAACCAACAGATCTGGCACCAGGGGAAGATGTCAAGGCTGAGCTTGGAAAAGGCTGCGAAGAAGGGGATACCAATGCTGCCTGGGCCAATCTGGTGCTATCAGAATAGCCTTTGGTTTTTCATCCCTTATCTTTAGCAGCACTCTGGGAAGAAGAGGCAAAGGGGGGAGGCATAAATTGAGAGTTGTGTCCAAGGGAAGGACAAAGTGTCCACTCTCCATGCTTTGTTGTGAAACTTCCTGGTGCAGAAGGTTGGAAGGAGATGACTGGTGTGAAAGGAAAAAAGACCCACCTGAGGAGTGCCCCAATGCTGAGTGATGCGATGGAAAATGATCTTGTTCAGTTGCCACTCATGAGGATCCAGAACATGTCTGCTCAATTGATCTGACAAGGAGCTTGGCCTCCCTGGAAGATACTGGGCTATGAGATGTGTGCCCATGGAAGCTGCTAAAGACCATAGTTTCATGCTGTGTCTGCACAAAGGGTAAGAGTGAGTCCCCCCCTGCTTGTTGATGTACATGACTGTGACTGTTGTCTGTCCTGATCGGAAGAGTCCCAGGGTAGAGTAGGTCCTTGAAAGCCATCAAGGCCTGCTTAAGTTTATGTGCAAATGAATCTGTTCGGTGCTCCAAGTCCCTTGGATGCTCCTACCTTCCAGATGTGCCCCCCATGCATAATCTGAGGAGTCTGTGGTGAGAGTCTGGCTGGCAGGTGGTGGGCTGAGAACAGGCTGTTGCCCACAAGAGAAACTTCAGTCGTAGACAGGGAATAAGGGGAAGAATCAAGTCTAAATCCTGTGTGTGTTGACACCAAAGGTTCTTGAGGTACCATTGAAGTTTTCTCATATGCAGTCATGGATATGGGATCATCAGGATACATGAAGCCATGAACCCCAGTGCTTGTAGGAATTGCCTTGCAAAGAGCTGGGTCATGCTTGCCAAGTTCTTGAAATAAGCCAACAGATCTTGTTGTTTGTCTTGAGGGAGGAATACCATCTGGGTGGCTGTATTCAGACTCGCTCCCAGGAAAACAATCTCCCTTGTAGGAACCAACTTTGACTTCTTCTCATTGTGAGTGTAACTCAAAGAAGTGAGAATGTTCTTCACGAAGTCCAAATCCTTTAACTGTTCTGGGGAGTTTGCTTGCATGAGACAGTCATCCAGGTAAGGATACATTTGAATGTTCCTCTGCCTGCAAAAAGCAATGGCTGGTGCCAGGCACTTTGTGAAAACTCTGGGAGCAGTAGATAAGCCAAAGGGCAGCACAGAGAATTGGAAGTGTTGCTCTCCAGCCTTGAAACAAAGAAACTGCCTGCAACTTTCCCTTATTGGGATGTGCAGATAAGCCTCCTTGAGATCCAGTTACCAGCCATGAATTCATGCCCAGCATTGGTAGTAACTGTTGAAGAGTGAGCATCTTGAATTTGGGAATCACCAGAAAAGTGTTTAGAACAGACAGATCCAGAATAGGGCGCCAGGTGCCCCCTTTTTTGGGTACCGGAAAAAGTCTTGAGTAAAAACCTAGGCCTGCCTGATTTGCAGGAACTGGCTCTATAGCCCCCATAATGAGTAGAGAAGAAATTTGATTCTCTACCTCTGTCTTGAGAGTGCTGGAAATGTCTGGGTAACCTTGTAGAACAGGGAAGGTGTGAAAATAAAACTCGTAACCTTGGTTTACTATGTTGAGTACCCATTTGTCATCTGTGATGGCTGACCATACCCCTGCGAACCTGGCTAACCTTCTCCCCAAAGGAAACCCTGGGCCTGCACAGGTAGGCACAACAAGGCCGGAGTAATTGAGAATGCTTGCATTGGGAAGCTGGCTTAGAACTCCCCGATTTAGCAGCAGAAGGATGCCATTGTTTAGTCCTGTGAGGGGCAGAAGCCTGCCCTCTGGAAGATCTGAAATCCCTAGGCCTAGAGCGACCCTGCTTGGCAGGATCGGGGAAAGACCAGTTCTTGGAAGGATAATGCCTACTAAACCGAGGAGGCTGAATCTGAAGGAAATCTTTTACAGCTTGCATAGATTTCGTCTTATCCTCCAACTTTTTCAGTACCTCCTCAGCCTTGTTACCAAAAAGGTTGTCTTTGTGCAAAGGAACATCCAGCAATTTAGAATTTACAGGTTCAGAAAGAGGCTGCTCCCTAAGCCAAGCATGCCTTCTAATAACAGAACCAGTAGCTGCTGCTCTGCAGGAAGTCTCCAAGGTGTCAAAACCACAATGAAGAGAATGCTTATTAACCAGACTGGCAGAATTTAGTAAATCTTGTAATTCTTTGTTCTCAGAAATGGAAGAAATATCCCCAAGCTTAGCCTTAATAGCCTCAAAAGTATGCTGCTGATACTTAAGCATGTGAAAAAGACAATTCACAGATCTAATGGGAAGAGTTGCAGAGGTATAAACCTTTTTACCCCACCTGTCCAAGGCCCTAGACTCCTTATCAGAAGGTACAGGGTTTTTAGGAATAGTAGCATTAACACCCTTGGGACCTTGAGAAATAATCTCAGGATCAGCAGTAGGGTTTCGAAAAAGAAATTGATGAGAATCAGGAACCCTATAATACCTATCAGGCTTTCTGGGTACAGGAGGAACAAAATTAGAAGTTAAAGAATTTTCCATGAAAACATCATCCACAACTTCCAAAACAAGAGGTATAGCCAGAGGTTTATGCTGTCGCAAAACTTAAAATTCCTGGATCCTCTTCTTAGACTAAGGGAAATCCTGACTTTCCCATTTAAAGTGCTCCCTAAGAGTATTCAAAGTATTCCCAAAGGAAAAATCTTCTGGAGGGGAGGCAGAGGGGATAGAATCCTCAAAGCCAGAAAAAAGTTTAGAATTTCCTTCCTCACCAGCAGAAACAATGGAAACCTCAGAATCTGATTCAGACAAGACATCAGGAGACAATTCCCTAACCCTCTTGGAAGGGGGGGGGGGAATGAGAGCCCTTAATAAGGGTAAGAAGATCACCAGCCATCTTTACCAACTGGGACTGAGGAACAGGAGAGGAGGCCGACGCCCTCTTGTGGGTAAGATTTGCAGCTGAAAGGTTTACTAGTAATCCGGAGGGACTCGGGAGGCCTAGCAACTGCAGAAGTCTGAGTTAAGGCAGTCAGTCTGGCTCTGGTCTCATGTCGAAGAGAAGAGGCGTCAGAAGCTGGTGCCCTGCAAAGCAGCTCCGAACCCATCTGAGGCAGCGACAGGCGGAAGGTCTGAAGACAAGATAGCAGCCTGTGGCATGGAGGACTCCGTAAAGGTCTCGGCAGAGGCCTGTGGCTGAAATTCTGCGGACTGTAGGGGCTGCGAAAGCACCTCACTAACTACCGCTGGGCCGACGACCAATTTCACCGGCGCGTCGTCAGCAGCTTTAACACTAGGCCTGTCGCGGTCCTTGTCCTTGCATTTCCTAGGTATATCCGAAGTCAGAAGACACCATACCAATGAACTTAGGCCAGACTCCAAAATGCTTATATAAAATCTTCGCTCTATGCCGTATGGTACGTGGGTTAAAGGAAGCACAGAGATCACAGTTAGGAACGTCGTGCTCAAGGCCCAAACAAGTTATACAATAGGAATGAAAATCACAGTGCGAAATTGGTTTTCCACAGGCAAGACAGTTATTAATTTTATCTGACATTCGTTAAAGTAAGAAAAGAGGATCCCCAACGGGGTACTTATCTGAAGGCGTCTTCAACTTGGTAGTCGGAATCAGAAAGAAGGTAAACGCCGACCGACACTAGTGCGAATTGCATCTGCTTTAGGCTCCGTGGCAAGAAAGACTGAGGAAATGGCTGTCTCCCTTTACATTTGACATTCTGACATCAGTTTACAACCGACGGCAGCCAATGTCATATACCAAGACTCTGGTATTCGGGCCGACTGATGGCTACCGGGAGCCGGATAATGCATAGATTAGGACTGCAACAGTGAAACAGGAAGAACATCTTTGGACTCTGAAGCAGAACACAGGAAGTGGTCTGTTCAAAGTGGAGGCAAAAAGATCTTCCTGAGGAAGACCCCACTGACAGATAATGTCTAGGAACACATCTCTGTGAAGCATCCATTCGCGAGCTTGTGTGCTGGACCTGCTCAAGGAGTCTGTCTCTAGATTGTACTCCAAGGGAATATAAACTGCTGGAAAAGTCACTTAACATTGAACAGCTAGATCCCAGACCTGAACAGCTAGTCTGCAAAGTTGACAAGAACTTTTGCCCTCTTGCCTGCTTGTTGACATACCACATCACTGTAGTACTGTCTATGAAAACTTCAAGGGACCAGAGATGAAAAAGGGAATGAAAGGCCTGAACAGCAAAAGTAGAGCCCTCATCTCCTTTATACTGATGTGATCTGACCTCTGATGAGGCCAGACACCCTAAACCTTGAGAAGGCCACAGGAGGCACCCCACCCCCTGTCTCAGACATCCGTAAGGACCTCCTGAGTTGGAAATGGAGGTTGAAAAGGAAGCCCCGGGATTGACTGAAAGTTGCTGAATCCACCACTGAAGCCTGAGCTTGAGACAGGAGGAAAAGGTACCGTGTCAGTCCATGGCTTGGCAATGTTGAAGCCATACTACTAGAGGAACCACTGAAGCTTCCTCATATGGAACCTGGTGAGATGGATCATGGGAATGGTGCAAGCCATGAACCTGATGACCATGAGAAATTTTCTGGCAATGACAGGCATCAGTGGAAGAAGAGATAAGAAAAAGGCAATTAGAGATGGATCCTTGGGGGCAGGTAGAGATGCCAACATGGGAACTGTCTGACGTATGCAGCCAAAGAAAATATGTTCCTGATTTCTGGAAGTTTGTGGTGAACCCCAGACTCTAACAGGGAAGTAGTAAACTTGAGATCCTGAAGCAGAGTATTGGGGAAAGGAGCTTAAATAAGCAGATTGTCTATATAGGGAAAGATCTGAATTCCTTGAATCCTGCAAAAAGCAATGACAGAAGTGATGCATTTGGTAAATACCCTTGGGGCAGTGGAGAGGCCAAAGGGCAAAGCACAGAACTGAAAATGCAGGGGACAGGCAGAGACTCGTAAACATTTCCTGAAGACAGGATGGGTGGGGATGTGAAAGTATGCATCCTTGAGGTCCAGAGATACCAGAAAGGCCTGGGGTAAAATAATAGGAAATAATGTCTGCAGAGATACCATTTGAAAGGAAAGAATCTTGAGAAAGGTGTTCAGCAGGGGAAAGATCCAGAATTAGTCTCCAAGTTCACTCCTTTCAAGGGGCTAGAAACAGTCTGCAGTAAAGTCCATTCACTACTTGAGCACAAGGCACAGACTGAATGATGCCCTGAGCCAAAAGAAAGTGAAGAACCTCTGGGAAATGAGAGAGCTGTTCCCAAGGAGGTTGATGGATGCCTGAAAATCCATGAAATATCCCTGATGGATAATGGACAGAACCCAAGAGTCTGAAGTGATTTGCAGTCAATTATGAAGAGACATTGACAGACAGAGAGACAAAGGAACCTAGCTGAGGGTAGGAGGAAGGAAACTGTCAAACAGAACTCAGCTTATCCTGAAAAGCAGGTTTCTGGGAGTCAGGAGTCTGAGTACACTTGGCAGGAGGCACATGGCTAGAACCTTTCTTACCCTTAGGATGGGGGTGAGATTAAATATGAACAAATGTAGACTTAGAGGGGTAATTCCACTGACATTTGGGAATAGGAGGAACAAAAATATGTTTTACTTCCTTCAAAGCTTTACTCCTGTCCTGAAGAGACTTGTAAAGCTCAAATGCAGCAGACCCAAATAGATTTTTATTATCCAAAGGAGCATCCAAACATTTGGTCTTAATGTCATCAGGAAAGCCTGAAGATGAAGCCAACAATAATGCCTCATAAATGAGCCAAATGAAGCAGCCCTGAAGAGGCATCAGCTGCATCATAGCTGCATTTGATTGAGTGGAGGTTAATTTGAGAAGTAGAGCCCAGCAGGGAAAGGGCCAAAGCCTTCCTTCACGGTCAGGAAGATCAGAAACCACATTAGAAACCTGAAAAATGACGGCCAAAATATACCTGGTCATATGAGTCTGGTAGAAATCCAAGTACAAAAGTCACAGATACACTGGATAAAGTGGGAACAGTGTAAACATTTTCCCCCAGCCTTTTCATTGACCTACTATCCTTGTCAGAGGGCAACAGCTTAGTAGAAGGCAACAACTTGGACAGCTTATCAGAGGAGATAGTCACTATAGAAGAGTCAACAGAAAGGCATTTATAAAGAAATTTGTACTCCTCAGGTATTTTATAGATTATCTGGCTTCCTAGTTGCAGGGGGCTGAGAGTTAGGGGCTAGAGATGCTGCTGAGAAATTATCCAAGAGGGCAGCCAGAACAGGAGGAACAGCAGATGGCTTAGGAGCTCATAATATCTTTTCGGAATCTCAGATGCTTGAGAATAATCACAGATAAAATAATCCATCATATGAGCAATGGTATCCCCAAAAGAGAGTTCCTACAAGGGGTAGTCTGGACTTATGGAGTCCTCCTCCTCAGAACTGTAGTCCAAGGGGAAGGGATTTGGGAAGAGTAAGCCAAAAATTATTCCCTTGAAACCAGGTCCTCATTTGAGGAATCCAACTCCTTAGGCCTCTTGAGTGGAGTAGATCATGGAGAAGCAGGCACAGAAACCCCTTGAGGAGGCTTCAGGCCAACAAAGCATTAAAAATACCTTTAGTGAAATCCTGCCATTCATGCAGGGGATCCTTAACAGCAGAGGAAATTGTTTCTTCTTCTGCAAGATGTCTGCACAAAACACTCTTGGAGGGTTAGATCCCTGGCAAGACTCAATATTTGTAGGAATCTCCTCCTCAATTAAGATCCGACGAATCTCCTTCAATTCTTCAGATATAATCAGACAAGATTCCCCCTCTACATCAGGCACAGATGTTTGAAAAGCCTCTGAGGATGTCTGAGAAGCCAGACCCATACCAGCCACCGGCACAGGAATCCAAAGGAACCACCGGACAGAGCTCTGGGCTTTCACCAGCCTAGACAGAGATGTCCAGATCAAACTGAACTTTTTTGGCCTTCTAGGCAGATGGCTTGCTCTTGGGACAGGAGGATTCCACCATATCACCTTGACCTAATGACTTAAGACATTGGTTAATCAGGTAGATGGACAATGAGGAGAGACAATTGCAAAGGGTCTTCGACACAAACGTCTAGCAGATAGCGCACTGCATATGGTCATTGGAAGCACCCAAACAGAACAGATGGTCATGTTGGAGATTCTACCTTCCACGCTGACATTTTCCATTTCTGAATGACATGAACACAGTAACCACACCAAAAAGAGAAGAAACCCAAGTGGGGCACTTATCTGTAAACACGGCTTGGTAACTAGAATAGCAGAAGGGTATTCAGACTGAAATTCAACAATGGCATTCAGACTGGCAGCAAAAAAAGGTCCAAGTGTGAGTGTCCCCCGTACATCACCTTTACGCCCTATGCCTTGAGCAGGAAGCATATGTGTGACATACGATTCCTATAAGAACTAAAGGCTTTGGTATATTGGACGGACATTGGGCTATCCTTGGCTGGAGATTTCTTAGTTATGGACCACTGCAACAATAATACAAAACAGCGTCTATATTTATTACACTATGTCTACAAAATGTATCTGACTTTTTTGTTTTCTTGAACACCAAGATCACCACACATGAAAAAGGACCCTAAGGCCTTAGCTAAGTAAATTAGCTAAACTACACTAACTATATTGACTAGCCTAATTATACACTGACAAAAAAGTAAGAAACTAAGAGAAAACTCTCACAGTAGTACAGGAGTAGCAGCAAAAAATAAGGATATGACCAACTGCTTCAGGACAGCTCTTTTATTACATATCCATATAGTTTGAGCAGCAAATGACATCTGAGCATCTAAGGCAGGGCCTAGGGAATTGTGGATAATTAAGGAGTCAGTGCTCCGGTTCCGATAAAGCTTCGAAGTCGGCGCCGAGGCTGGATCCGGTCAGATCCAACAACCCATATGTCTGAAACGGTTGAAAGCAGACAATATTGGACCAGTTACTTCTAGTGGTCACAAGACAAGCTTAACTGCAATTGATACAGTCTCCACTTCATTTTAAGCAAAGATGAGGCAACATAAAGGGAGACAACACAAAGTGTTCTAGTTAAGAATATGTGTGTGTGTGTGTATGTGCGCGAGTGTATATATTTTCATGTAGTATTAATCATTATGCTTAATATGTTTCATTTCGACAATCACTTCTAGCATTTTAGATTTAATAAACAAAAAGTCATATATCAGAAAATTACTAAGCATAATGAGTAACAATACAATTTGCAAATAATACAACACTGCTACCTAAAAATAAATGGCTTTTTTAACCATTTCATAGGAAAAGGCAACACAAAATGAACAAACATGTCTCAGTAAGGAACTGTACTTAGGTCAGCACTTTCAGAAATGGTAGTCAGTGGACATTATGCAACAGGTTAAAGAGGGTAAAAAATCAATATATTTGCTAGTACACTATCCAACAGGTTAAAGAGGGTAAAATCAATATATTTGGTTGTGTAACACGAGCAGAGCAAACATGTTTGTGGATGATGATGTTGCAACATATTTAAGATTACAATGAAGTTGAGACATAAAGAAAAGCGTGTCTTTGGATACAAGCTCTAACAATCTGCCAAGTCTGATCAGAGTGAAATTTGAGAATGACACGGAGTTGAGCCATAATTCACAATATCAGCATTGCTGCATTCTAAAAACGGTTATGCTAGTGGGGTACTGGTGCATCAGGTAGCTAAATATGATCTGTTTAAACAAAGTGTCAGATATGATAAACTTGGTCTTTTGTATATGAAGAGTGAACTGCATTTGCCTGAGCTACAATTAAAGGCACCAAAACTGTCTTGTACCTCAGTCTAGATCATCCTAGCAAAAAAAAAAAAAAATCTGCAAGGCATATAAAGGTGGGAATCGATAATGTACCCGACATCTACAATTCTCTGTTGGTTGGACTCTGTCACTGTACACAGATCTTAAAAATAATACACACTGATGCAAACTCTGAGTAAGTTGGCCTGCAGTGTATCTTCACTGCAGGCATATACAGTAATGATGACCGAACAAGTACATGTAGTGCAGGTGCATAGTGTGTTCATCTCCCTATACAGATGGCTATGCATAGACAAATGATATTTCAGTTTATCCAGTGCACAATGTATGACCTCTCTTCCATACTTATTTCACATTGCCCACTGCACTTCATGAATATCCAGCAAATATACCTGCAAATCTGTCTAGTGTTGTGACAGATTTCTGCAAAACAGTGTCGCCTAATACAGTGCTTCTATGTATGACCATGCTCATATGATTAGCACAGCTCCTACACAATCTCACCCCATTCCAACAAGTGTTCATATTCTGCTGTAATGGAACACTTAACCCCTTTTAATTTAAAGTCACCATCCACCATTGTGCATGCTGACTTTGGGGAATAGCAAGGAATATCTTTAAGTAGGATAATCACAATATAATATGCACAAAGTGTGACGAGGCCACAAGTATTGTGTGCAGTTCTGAGTACTTTATCATCATAAGG
This sequence comes from Protopterus annectens, assembly GCF_019279795.1. Lineage (NCBI taxonomy): Eukaryota > Metazoa > Chordata > Ceratodontiformes > Protopteridae > Protopterus > Protopterus annectens. Next base: position 206,384,753 of record NC_056745.1, read on the forward strand.
AGAAATGCAGTTCAGAGAAAAATGGTGGTGTGGTCTCTCTCTCAAACCATACAACAGACAATTACATCCAGGAAGATGGAAGAAAGAGGGGGGTGGGGGGGGACACAAAATAAACTTTTAATGACTTAAACACATAACAGCCACGTAGGTAAAGATACAAGACAAAATAATTTCCAGTTATAATCATATGCTATTTTCACAGAAAGACTGGTGGAATACGGCACGAGTTGTTCTAAAGAGGTATTACTGCAGAAATATATGGCACAGGTATAGGAACGCTATCACAAAGTTAGGGGAAGAACAAAATGTTGGTTCATTAGGGTGTACAGATTATCCAGAAGATAAAGAAGTGAGTAGATGAGGATGCGAAGTGCTGTCCCATCTATATGATCTCAAATGTTAAAAATGTTACTGGTTACATTCAACTGGAGGACTTATCCTATTAGGATTAATTTATTTCATTATCAAATGGAAATGGAGTTCAATGTTGTGAGGCAGAAGCTGTCTGCAGTGGGTATTAAATATTGGTATAATATCCCCAGAAGAATAGCTGTCATGGTGACATTTAGCTGGACAGGTTTGAACCTGATGCTAAAGACTCTGGGACTGTATACTCATGCAATACTGTAATAAGTCACAACTCTAACTACCATCCTTCAAAGACATTACAATTATTATTATGTCCGGAAGCCACCATTTTAAGCTTAAAATAATACCACTGAACCCTAGTGGATTTTTCCCTGCGGTTTTCTCCTGGCCACAGTACAGGCAACACAGGTTTGAGGACCTTAACAGATACCCTGCAACTCTATCTGTCCAGAAGCCACCATTTTAAGCTTAAAATAATACCACTGAAGTATGTGTCCCAGTAAATAACTACTACATAAGCTAATCTTTTAATTAATGCTAGACTTTATAAGCACAACAAGAATTTAGTGTTTTTTTTTTTTTTTTGTTTGCTAGTCAGCATGAAAAGCAGACGCCAGCAGCTCCTATCCTTTCTCTTTGGTTACCCACTATCCTCATACTGTTTCTGTGTATATTCTCCTGTTCTGCACTTTACCCTTCCCTGAATTCATTTCTAGCCTCACTCATAATTGCCTTTCTTAGTGCACCTGCCCTATTTTAATGTCTTCAGACTCTTACATATTAATGTTTTTTTATGTTTTGCCCTGCTTTTAGCTGTTAGTAATACCTCTCTCTCCCCCTGCAAAGCCCCTCTCTATTGTAGCTTATTTTAACCATACAGCACTGGGTTTCCTTCAAGTAAATCTACTTGTGTAACTTGAGGCCAGTGTCCTTTTGTAAGCTTACTTCTGCTCATATTTTATTTCTTTTTATTTTATTTCTGGTGACTATACCTTTAGAAACTTTATATCCTTGTGTCTCAAGCTAGTTTTTCACTATCTTTTCTGATTGTTTCTATGACTTCATCTTGACCAGGGTGCTAGCAGGAAGAACTAAGGTTGGCTCTGAAGCCCCTGGGTTGGTGCCGATAAAATTTTTGCCAGCGCCGGTATCTGTAGAAGTTTCACCACGTGGTCCACATTCAAATCAGACAGTCTACTTGAGGCCCGTGAAAAATGTGATGAAGCCACCGAATGCAATACAGGGGATTTTAAGGTAGGAGATTCCGACTCCTAATCATAACGACAATCGGTTCTGAAGGCTGTGGAACCGATGTCAAAGCTTTACTAGAAGCTGATTTCGGTGTAGATGGACTTTTTGTCAGAGCCGTCTTTTTGGAGTGCTTGCCTGACTTATCCAATGACTCTTGAAAAGAGGATTTAAGCAGACATTTATCCATAAGTTTTCTCTTTCTTTCATGCAACACTCTTGAGCTGAAGGAGTGGCATACAGAACAGCTTTCTTGCAGGTGTACCTCACCCAAGCAGTAAACACATTCAGTATGTCCATCAGTTATGGACATCTTTTGCCCACATCTAGGGCATTTTCTGAAGCCAGACTTGCCTTTCTCCTTCTCCTGCATTTTCAACAAACCAACAGCAAACCCAGTAACAGTAAAGATTCACACAAAAAAGCTAGCAAAGCCTTGTAAAAAAAATAGGCTTTAAGAATTAAGCACATAATGAAAATATTTATCTGCCCTGTATGAAAAGGAGGGCTGCAATTTCACACTAACACACACACACACAGACACACAGTATAATACCACTGACATTCAAGAAAAAAGCCTTAAAACATGGCCACTAACTTCTACTATAATATTATTATTAAAGATAACTATGTGCCCCATAAAAAAGAAGGGCTAAAAGCCTAATACAACACATTCTAATGTAATATGTAATATATGGAGAAAAAAAGGGCTATAATCTAATAAACACACACTTATATACAGAAGATAAAGAGAAAAAAAGGGCCTAAAAACACGGCCACTAATTTCTCGGTTATTAATCTAGCTCAGATAGAGATAGGGAGAACCAAAGGCCTAAAAAAAAACGGCCCTAAAGGCTAACTATACAATCTAACGGTTGAAAAGATCTAAATACAAAATACTAACTACACACTCTATCTAAATGGCTAAATAACTACTTTAGCTAATATAACAGCTATTTTGTTGTAAAGAAGAAAGGTTATTCACTGGCCAGAGCTGATGAACGTCCGATCAAGCTGCAGCGGCAAATGAGATCTGAGGGAAGATCAGGGTGCATCATGGGATAGGGAGTTGGCCTCCAGCTGGTTGAAGACCTTAAGCTTTTGCAGTTGGCTGAGTCGGAGCCAAGGATCGGCTCCGAACCCATCAGTAAGAATGAATGGGTAGACAGAACAACTTCACATCATTAGTTTGGTTTTGCTGGGGTTTAGGATGAGGGAAGACTCAATGGCAGTAAAAGATTTTTGAGTAACTTCTTGTAGCTGTGATAGGGTAGGTGCTGCACAGATGACAGTGGAGTTAACTTCACATTGTAAAATGGTTGCAAGGTTAAGTTGCCATGTGCAGATTACTGGTGAGGACTGAAGAGAGAAGAGGCCCTAGTATTGAGCCTTGGTGGACTGCCTACTGTTATGAGCAGCAGGGAGGAGATCTTACCATTTGACTGCTTGTAATCAGAGATGTAGTTTTGGAACCAAGAGAGGGTATTTTTAGATATGTCAAGGGATGCCAGCTCTTGTATGAGCTGCTTGTGGGACACAGTGTCAAATGCCTTTGACATATCAAGAAACATGGAAGCGACCGTTTGGCCATTGTTTTTTAGTTGGTTTACAGTACTGGTGAAGTTAAGCAGGGCAGTGGTGGTACTATGGCCTGGCTGGAATCTGTGTTGTGCATTGGCAAGGAACTTATTGGTTAGTAGGTGTTGCATTACTTGCAAGTAGATGCATTTTTCTACAATTTTAGAAACAGGAGATAGTAAGATATAGGTCTATAGCCGGAGAGTTCACTCTAAGGTGTATGGAAAGTAGAGGTCAACATACAGAATCAAGGAAATTTAAATGCAAAGATTAATTAAGGAGTTTTTTTTTTTTTTTAAGAAGCTAATAAATGAAAAAGACTTGTATCCCACTCAATAACTCGAGAGCTAATAGCGACCAAGTCTAGATGCAAAAGCTGCAAACGAGATCTGAGAGACCTTAGATGTTGGTGCACTATGGGTAGGGAAGAAGCTCAAGAGTTTTTTGGTGTCCATGAGCTAGTGTAATCGCTGAGTTGGAGGAAAGAATAAAAACGGACAACATCAGGTACTATATTACCAGTCATCAGGACCTACTTTATGAAATTAAAAAAAAATTCTGGTCGACAATCACTGAGCTCCTAAAATCTGAGACACCCACTCAGTTTAACCTCTTACCCACTGAAACAGATATAGCCTGCATCAAACTACTCTCCAACTCTTATTCCTTGGTCTCTCTTCTTCAGCCTTAGAATTAAGTCATATCTCACTAATGGGACCCAAAGTGTAAAATGGCAGCAATTCAAATTTATCTTTCTTCCCACACCAGTTGGAGCTCTTCAAGGCTCAATATTTGTCACTCTACTTTTAAAGGATCATATGAAGTTATTAGACTATTGGCCCTGAGGTCGTTACAAGCCTAGCCAAAAATTTACCTCATGTTCTGACAAGTCAGCACCTTATGGCCCTGTCCAGCAGGGACACAGGTAGAATCCCAGGGGTGTATTTTCTGTTCCCCATACAGTTATCCAGGTTGCTCTTAAAAAAGGTTAATGAGGTACTCTGCTTGACTTAGAGAGAAAGTCTATTCTACAGAAGGGGAAGTCTCTGGGACATGCATCTGTCCCGTCAAGTCCTATCAATGTCACATACCAGGTTGAGGTTGCGTGTGCAGGTTACTCGAGTGGAGCTCGACTTGCAGATATGCAGCAGTCCCATCAAAGCAGGGTCTGGGATTACTTTGTATGCCAAAGGTCACCTCTGAGGAGTCTGTATGAGACTAAGTAGCGGGACAGGGCTTTTAGCCTATCTGTGTAGGGTAGATGTTTGAGGCCCTGAATTCTCCTGGTGAGAAACCTTTGTGGTCTCTCCAGCTGCTGCATGTGCTTCATGAGGTACATGCCGAAAGGGGCACTGTACTCACTAATGGATCTTACAAGGGAAGACTACAGGGATGTTATGACCATCCTTGTTTCTGGATGGGATACCCTTACTAATGAGGTGGGCCAAGTAGAAAGCTTTAAATACAATGGAGGCAAATATGGTGGTCAAAAGTCAGTTTGCTATCCATCTGGGTGCCCAAGTCCCTCGTGACTAATTGCTTACTTAGGACCTTGTTATTAATGTGATAATTTGCAGGGATGTCACTCTCCCCAAATGGGATGATGATGCATGTTTTGGCATTTAGGTTGAGGCCAAGTTTCTAGCACCAGTCATTTTTTTCGGTGAGACCTTCTTGGAGGACATCCACATCACTAGGAAAATTGATGACAGCACCCAGCTTGCAGTCATCTGCAAACCTGGTCAGCCATAGCCCACTGGTTTTGGCCTGCACCTCAGAAAAGTATATCCCAAACAACTGAGGACCCAAGACCAATTCCTGTGGGTACACCGCTTGTTACGGGTCTACTTCTTGAGGTGGCTTCCCCTACTCTGACTAGGTAGGTTCTATCATTCTTCCAGTTTGTACCCATCTGGTAACATATGGATTGATGCCTAGTTGAGAGAGTTTATTTACTATACCCAAGTGGGGAATAGTATTGAAGGCTTTGGTCAGGTCAAAGTAGGCAGTGTGCACAGTCTTCCCCTCATCCATGGCTTTGGTGACTATCTCAAAGAAGTTGACCAAATTTAACAGGCATGACTTCCCCTTGACAAACCCAAACTGTGTGGGATTGAGTGTTTGGAGGTTGCCTATGTCCTTGTTAATGAGGTCCATGATAAATCCATTCCATGGCCTAGCAGATTAGGCTAGCTAGGCTGATGGGTCTATAATTTCCTGGATCGGTGGATGCCCCACATTTGTGCAAAGAGATGACAGTGGCTGCCCTCCACTTGGCTGGGACGAAGCTGGTACTCAGGCTTTGGTTGAATAGGGTGCCTAATGGTGCAGCAGCCTCCTGCCTGAGTTTATGTAGGATGCAGCCTGGGATGTTATAGGGTCCCATGGAGGCTGTATTTTTGCCTCTGAGAGGGCAGTGATGACTTGTTCCCTAGAGATAAGGGGAGGGGGCAGGTACTGGGGTTGTCCTGAGTTACTGATGGGGGGACATGGGGTGAAGTTTTCACTGAACCTGTCTGCAGGCAGGTTGGCTATATCAACAGCGTTTGTGTATGTGGTGTTCTTGACCACCAGTTCTGAGCAGATCCAAGTACGTCCTTTGAGACTGTGGACATATGTGAAGAAGGCCTTATGATTTTCTTTAGCAGGTGTGCCCAGTTTAGACTTGAAGTTTGCTTTGGAGGATTTCACTAGTGCTCTTATTTGCTTGTTCAGGCTAAGGAGAGATTGCTTCCAATTAGCCACTTGCTCCTTCTTTGTCCTGGACAGTAATTTTTTCCTTTTATTCTAGAGTTTATTTATTGCAGATGCCCACCAGACAGGTTTACTCTTCCTTGAGGAGGAGGATTTTGTCCTGTCTGATATTCCTGATTCCACGTAGCAATATAAATGCTTGTATAATACTTTCGTGTAGGTCAGGATATATGTGCCAATTCCTATGGAAGGGGAGGGGGCTTTGAAGCTATTTAAACCTCCCCTCAGGAGGTCGTAATCAGCTTTGGAGAAGTTTTTTTGTTTGACCCTAGCTGGGGGGGGGCGACTTCGAATGTTACTGCTTTGTGGCCGGATCTTACCAGGAAGGATGACACTGTAGGGATGCTGCAACGGTTACTCATATTGATTAATAGCAAGTCCAAAATATTATCACCTCTTGTGGGGGTGTTGACCAGCTAGTCCAAGGCATTTGCATTGACAAATTCAAGGAATCTCTGGGCATTTGTGTTTTGGCATGACAATTCATGGTTAGATAGTTAAAGTCGCCCAGGATCAGGGTAAAGGGTTGAATCCTGATGGATTCAAAGAGGTCCAGATAGGTGGAGAGGGCATCTTGAATCAAAGTTGGGGAGCCTTATGATTTGAACAGGGGTCTTGTCAACTGTTAACTGCAACTGGAGTGTTTCCTGTGCGTCATACTGTTTGACCAGCCTGGAGGTATGTGTGTCTTTAATATATACATTGTGACTCCACCTCCTTTTGCTTTGCTGCCCACTGTTTGGGGTCTGAATGTATGACAGGATGAGTAACCTGGTATGGCTGGGGTGCTCTCCGCAGCTTTGAACCAGGTTTCTGTGACTACACAAATGTCAGCATCTTCCAGGGTTAAGAATGCTTGCAATGAGTGCAGTTTCATGTTTACACTTCTAGCATTTAGCAACATAACCTTTAATTTGTGTTTTGATGAAATTTTCATGTTGGTAGTTTTGACCTCATGGCATTGCCTCACAATCATTAGCAACATTCGTTATGCCTTGACTAACATGGCCCTTATCCATTATGCGGATAATTGAACCATTATCTGAATAGCCAAAACAATCCCAGAGGATCAAATCCTCATTCAACTCTCCACTTCCATTGAGCCATTGAACAAAGCTATGTTTCAGGCATCAGAGGTGCTGGCAGGGGAAAATGGGTGTGCCCATTATGAGAGAGGATGGGAGAAGCATCTGTCTAGGAACGGATAATGCAGTACCATTACTGCGAATGAGACCAAGAAATTTACAGTAGAGGGGTTCCAGAGATGAGTGGGGGTGGCTTGATGTCAACCCTTTGTGGAAGTGAACAGCAGTTCAGCGTGCAATACTCATTGTACGTCCCATCCTGGATGCACTGCACTGCTGAGCACATGGAATGGATGGTTAAAGTAGGAAATCCGACAGCAGCAAAACAACATTGATTTAAGACACCCTGATGTCCTCACTGGCCCCTTCCTGTATCTGAGAAAATTCAGGGACGCAAGGAGTAGGTAGACCAAGTGAAAGAAAACCAGCAGAATTAGATGGTGGTCAGCTGCATGGAAAAAAAACTGAAGAAAAAAAAAAAAACTCTCCAACCCACTGAGGCCTGGATCAAACCTTGTACAAAGCCCGGGGGGGGGGGGGTGATGCTATTCCCTGCACCCCCAATTGAATTCCAAAGTCAGACTAACTTTAACCTTCTATCCTCTAGTGATACCATTAAATACATTTTCCACACAAAACTAAGTGTCATCATCAATGAAAATTTAAAATTAGACCCCTATGTGCACCTAGAATCCAAGAAAACAAACCAGAAACTCACATTGCTTTACAGGCCAAAATCCTACTTAAGAATACACTCACAAATGCACAAGTAACTGCCTCTCTGCTTCCCATGCTCTCATATGCTATCCCGTTCCCAAACTTGCATTCAACTGAGCTTGCAAAACTTGAGAAGTGCTATAAGACAAGTTCCCTACCAATATAAACAGAATCCATCACTGCACTGTCATAAAACTCATTTGGCTTGAATACCAAAATTACCTCAACTAGTGTTAACACAAATTATCACATAACATCTGATATATCCTAGACAGCAGGCCATCCTTTAAGAAGTTCTTTTAGTAGTATACACCCACTAGAAAACTTTACTTCTTCATAAACTCTGTCACTCCCTCCCAGAACTACCATGGTGACTCCCTTTAGTCCAGCTGTGTTGCTAAAATCTAGGACTCCCTACCCACCTCCAACTAACAAATTAAAAAAAATGAACCTCTTCAAGCCCTCATTAAAATTATATTCCAAGATTATCTGGATCTGTCACTATACCTCTTCACCCCTGGATAAATCCCCCCTATTTCTGAAGGCCTCCATTCTATCAAAATTTCATGTACAGTCACACCGGACCTTGCTTTTTATATATAACTACTGTACCCTTATCAATTACCTCTGAGCTCCTCAGTGTACTATACCCCTTCCTTATTCTCCCCTTGCCTCAACACAATGCATTCTCTTTTACAGATCTCATCCTTCCCAAAAATAACAAAGAAATACTTTGTTTCCCGAAGGTGATATTCTCTTTTAAATGTTTCTGGTTTGTGAAATCCTGTACCAACATTTGCATTAAGCATGTGTTATGTTATATGCTGATAACATGCGTCTTATAATTGCTACTATACTCCTACCTATTACTAATATTGGGTTACAAACCTACCATTATACATTTTTATTGGTATACATCTTAGACGAACAGGTGTTCAACAGAATACTGTATATTTGAATTCATACAGTGGATATAAAAAGTGCACACACTCCTGTTAAAATGCCAGGTTTTTGGGATATATAAAAATGAGACCACAATAAATCATTTCAAAACTTTTCCCACCTTTAATGTTACATATAACCTGTACAGTTCAATTGAAAAACAAACAAATCTGTTAGGGGGAAAAAATAAAAAATGTACAATAAGCTGGTTGTATAAGTGTCACGCCCTTAAACTAATACTTTGTTGAAGCACTTTTTGATTTAATTACAGCATTCAGTCTTCTTGGGTACACACCTGCCATCAGTTAGATAGACTCTGATTAATCCCAAATAAAGTTAAGCTGTCCTAGTAGGATTTTCCTGACATTTACTCACTTACCTGCTACAGCAAAAGCCATGGTTCGCAGAGAGCTTACAAAGCATCAAGGGGATCCCATTGTTGAAAGATATCAGTCAGGAGAAGGGTACAAAAAAATTCCCACAGTATTGGATATACCATGGAACACAGTGAAGACAGTCATCATAAAGTGAAAAAACTATGGAACAACAGTGATGCTGCAAAGAACTGGATATCCCTCCAAAACTGATGAAAAGACGAGACAAAAACTGGTCAGGGAGGCTGCCAAGAGACCTACAGGAACACTGAAGGAGCTGCAGGAATTTCTGGCAATTACTGGTTGCGTACTACATGTGACAACAATCTCCCGTATTCTCCATATGTCTGGCCTATAGGGTAGGGTTGCAAGACGGAAGCATTTACTTACACAGAAAAACATCCAGGCCTGGACAAAATTTACAAAGCAATACATCAAGTCTCCCAAAAGCATGCACAAAAATGTGCTATGGTCTGATGAGACCATGGTTGAACTTTCTGGCCACAATTACAAAAGGCCCGTTGGCACAAAAACAACACTTCGCATCACCAAAAGAACACCATCCCCACGGTGAAGCATGGTGGTGGCAGTATCATGCTTTGGGGTTGCTTTTCTTCAGCTGGAACTGGGGCTTTAGTCAAGGTAGAGGGAATTATGAAAAGTTCCAAATACCAGTCACTTTTGGCCCCAAACCATCAGGCATCTGCTCGAAAACTGATGATGAAGATAGGAATTTCATCTTTCAGCACGACAATGACCCCAAGTATACATCCAAATCAACAAAAGAATGGCTTCACCAGAAGAAAATTAAAGTTTTGGAATGGCCCAGCCAGAGCCCAGACCCAAATCCAATAGTAAATCTGTAGGGTGACCTGAAGAGGGCTGTGCAGAAGAGATGTCCTCGCAATCTGACAGATTTGGAGCGATTTACAAGGAAGAGTGGTCAAATATTGCCAAGTTAGGATGTGCCATGCTGATAGACTCCTACCCAAAAAGACGACTGAATGTTGTAATTAAATCAAAAGGCGCTTCAATAAAGTATTAGTTTAAGGGTGTGCACACTTATGCAACCAGCTTATTGTACATTTTTTTATTTTTCTACTAACAGATTTGTTTGTTTTTCAATTAAATTGTACAGGCTATATATGGGTCACATTAAAGGTGGGAAAAGTTTTGAAATGATTTATTGTAAGTCTCATTTTTTTATATCACAAAAATCTGGCATTATAACAGGGGTGTGTACACTTTTTATATCCACTGTATTTATACAACTGTATACTGACTTTTTTGCAGCTGTTTTCTCCTGGGCCAAAGTTGAAAAAGGGTTTCCAACTCAGTTAGACTTTCCTGGTAAAAACATATAAACAAGTAAATAAATAAAAAAGCCCTTTGCCCTGACTGGACATTTCTTGGCAAAAAAAAAACATATTCCAGTTGTTCCCTCCCCAAACAGTATAACCCTCCTGGATAGCCACCCATTCTTAGTATACCTGCCAATTCGTACTAAGTGATGCCTACTGGTATACAGTGATTTACAACTGTAAGTATCTGACTCTCTTGAGTACAGCAAACCTATCCAAACTATCAACTTTTGCTCTAGAAGTTCAAATGGGGAGGCGGTTTTAAAAAGCAATGTCGCTCCTCTACTTCTTTCCAACAGGTAGGAAGCAAATCTTCCCAGGATAAAACTAAGGCTCGACAGTTTTAAATATTCTTACAAGAGGGTTTCCTGCAACACAGTAAAGCAAGGGTTAAATGATTTGAGATACACAAAGACCTTGGACCTTTTAACAGGATTGGTAAAGCTCACTGATATTCCAAGAGATCAGCCTGTACATGTTTCTCTGTACAGCTAAATGACTTCATAAACAAGAGACTCAGTTACACAGAAGACACACCAACAAACATTACACAAGTTTGTAACAACTCCAGGTTGCAAACAGCCAGGCTGTACAACTTGAAAGGCCTATAACACCTGTACAAGACAATTAGTTTCCAACCCCTCCCCAGACAAAAAAATAGTACAAAAAATAATGTGTACAAAGTTGCTGATTGTTAAGTGCTTCCAACTCAAAGACAAATCGTGTCTTAATATATGGCCTCGGGATGATTACTCCAGCCATAATGAATGAATCAAGGAGAAATAAAACCATGTCCATTCCACCATCCTGTTGTGGGGCTCTCCTTTCAAAGGACTATCAAAATTTAGCAACTCACATAACTTGCAATAGCAGGCCCTTTTCCAAAAGGTGGAATCAGCTAGGAGTTCACATTCATTTGAACCAAAATCCTCCAATGATTCAGGTGGTGCACAAACAAGAAAACCGCTCAAACCATGAATAACTTAAGAGAAAATGCTACATATTCTCATTCCTGTGTCTATAAATGTGCTTGTTGTCCAAACATTAAAGCAGGAATTATGTACATAAAAAAGATTAAACAATAAATCTGATTGAAAAAGCAACTGCTTAGAGATTAGTAGCCAACATAGTTTTACAAAACAATTTGACTGATCCACAGCAGTTATCTTAACAGGAGTGAAAGTCTCCATTTGAAATACTGCAAAATGAAGAGTTAATAACACATTACCTAGATTTAAAAAAAAAAAAAACGTAGAGTGAGGACTACAATAAACTCAAGGAGTTCTCCTTCCAATTTTAATTCTGTCCACATGGAGCTTTTTAAAAGGACAACCACTGAAAAGATATACTACCACAACTTTCAGAACCTGGTCGACACAGTCACCAATCCAAAAGTGAACAAATATTCTATACCAGCAAAATAATCTTTTGTCAGTTCACCTGCAAAAATGCACTGTCAACATCTACTGTGTCTGCAGAAAGATTTCAGATTTTAGTACCAAGAAAGTGTGGAATGATATACAATAATTTAGCAGTGCTAGCTGACAGAACATAAAGCCATTCTCTGCCTTCATACACTCTCTTCAGAGAGAAAGAAGGGTTGTGTACACCTTTCTGCTATCTGGTTCCCAAATCTGCCTGGTCCTTGTCTCACTGGTGGTGAGAACTGTCATGTGAAATGTGAGCATATACCGATTGTTTCAAACTCTATTCTATTTCACTAGGCAAATGGAAAGTCACTACCCCTCCTGACAGAGTGGCTTATCTTTGCAAAGTATTGCAATTTAAATTTATTTATTTATTTGACATGTGTTAACCGGGATGGTCCAACTGGGCATAGCCCTTTTTCACTGGAGGCTCGGGGAGATAATCTCCACAAAAACAACAGTAAGAATACAATGAGATACAATAGAAGACAAATATTTATAAATTTAACAATATCAGCAGTAATAATATCATCATCAGTAATAATAATAATATCATATAACTATAAGTAAGGGGATACAGAAGATAACAGAGAAGCAAAAGGAAGGCAGTAGGAAGGAAGCAGAGCTAGAATAGGAGAGGAGTTCAAGTTGGATGATTACGGAGACGAGATCAGGTACTATTAAGATGCAGTTTTAGTGTTTTCTTAAATTCATGAACACTGGAGATATTTCTTAAGGGCAGAGGAAGTTTGTTCTAATGGGAGGCAAGAGAAGAGCTGAAGAGATACTGTCCAATAAATTTATTGGGTTTATACACATCTGAAGTAGATGTTGATCAGAACTTTTGAGAGATTGAGGGGGGGTGTAAAGAGATACAAGTGCTGAGAGGCTAGGGCAGTTGTGGGGTTCATTCAGTATGGAATGAATAACTCGAAGTTGAGAAAATAAAAGTTTGTTAGGAAACTCTAACCAGTTAAGGGACTTCAGAGCCAGGCAATGATGAGGTTTGAAAGACAGGTTGGCAGCGAATCTGGCTACTTTATTAAAGGTAGATTCTAATTTGGAAAGAAGAGAAGATTGCAGATTAGTTAGGATTTGTGAGCCATAAAAGTGCTTAGGAAGGAGGAAGGCATGGGCGAGTGAGATTCTAGCGTCAAGGGTGAGGAACCTTTTATTTCTACACAATAAACCAAGCTTTTGGTGAGTTTTCTTAATACAATGATGTACATGTAAGTCAAATTTGAGCCAATCATCTATGGTCACACCAGGGAGCTTAGTATGAGTTTCAGGGGAAAGGAAAAGTATTATTCAGTGAGGAGATGGTAAATGATGATTTCAGATGGTAGAGGGATTTTGGGAGGAAGAGTTTTGTTTTTCGGGGTTAAGAATATTGTTAGCCAGAATTCAGTAAGGTTAAAGGATTTTTGTGTTATGTATAGTAGAGCTGTAGGGTTCTCAGCAAAAGAGATGACAGTGGAGTCATCAGCAAACTGATTGAGGAAGGACTGGGGACAAGATTGGTACAGATGATTAGTAAAGATATTAAAAAGAAGGGGACCTAGAACTGAGCCTTGTGGAACGCCCATGTTAATAGGGAGAGAGAGTAGATGGATAAATTGAGTTGGGCTAGCTTGGAGAGGAGGATGGAGTGCGAGACAGTTTCAAAGGCTTTAGAAAGGTCTAAGATGAGGAAGGACTCAAGTTTATTGTTATCTCTAGCTAGACAGACAGAGTTGATAAAGGAGATGACAGCAGTGATTGTACTGTGGAAAGGGCGAAAACCATGCTGGGTTGGAGTAATCAGATTTTCTTCGATAAGACAGGTTAAGATTTGCTTGTGAACACAATGTTCAGGAATTTTGGAAAGAGGAGAGAGAATTGCTACAAGTCAATAATTAGAGAGTTCAACAGAATTCCCTCCCCTGTGGATGGGTATTATGTAGGACTTTTTCCAAATAGTGGGAACAGTTGATTCTCTAATGGAGCAATTAATAAGGATAGAGACAGGATATGCTACGGAATTAGCTGCAATCTTAAGGAAGTGAGGTGGCAGTTTATCAGCAGAAGGTGAACATGGTTTTAGTTTAAGAAGCAGGTTTTTAATATATTTAGTAGGAATTGATTTTAATAAGAAGGGGGAGCCGAGTGGTTGAGAGGTGGTAGGAGGTGAAAGATTAGGTGGGTAGGAAGTCTGCATGAGCTTACTGATGGTATCAATGAAGTACGAGTTAAACAGCAATGTAGTTTCAACTGTAGTGTTATCAGGGCATGGGTTGGGAGTTGAAGGATTTGCCAGGGTGGAGAATATGGTTAACAGTGCCCCAGAATTTTTTAGGGTTTCTAGATGAAGATGTTTGGTGAGCGAGATATTAGTTCTTCTTATCAATGACAATGCACTTCTTAGTCAGATTACGAAGTTCCCTATATATTTGGAAATTAGAGGGAGATTTTGTTTTGGTCTAGATTTTTCTGGTCTCTGCAGAAAAGTCATTATCATAGCATAACCTGCTATTTTTTTATAACCTTTGCCAGAGTCCAAAGATATGACAGGATTTTCTCTGAATTACTCGACTCAAATTTCATCAACACTGGACATGGCAGAGCGCCCTAATAGCTTGATGAAGGAAAACATGACGGACTCTCTCAGTTTTGTTCTCCCTGATGGGAAAATCAGTCCACTCAGCCACTTTATCTTTCAGAAGTACCACAAAGACCTCATTTTCTTCAATCAATGGTACACCCGAGAATCACATTTCTACTCTCCTCTATCCTCCATGTCAGCAAATCTGGCTTCCAAAAGTTGAAGGCAAACTTCTACATTAGTCAAATCATGACTCAGATTCTCCACAATGTTAGATCAACTTCAGCAAAATGACTGGAGTGCACAAATGGGGTTTCCTCAATTTGTTAACTTTTTATGCAACCTCTCCATGAACTGAGTAACTGCTGAGTTGATTTTTTACATTATACATGACTTGTTCAAAACTGGAGTTACTTGTTGAAGACTGAAGCTCCATCACTGCAAGACAGAGCATGCAGACAGCCCGGATGGTCCTCAGTATATGGGTGGCAGGCCAGACCTTGTGCTGGTGATGCTGCTGAGAAAGCATTCATTTTCCCAGTTGTTTTGTGTTTGCGGGGCATGGAGAGCTGTCTAAAGAAATACAACAATTAAGGAAAACTGGCAGTAGACTGAAAAACAATATAAAAATACAAAAAGGGGTAAGGTATAACATTTTATAATGCTTTTGGAGAGGCCAGACACAGACCAAAGTTCCTCTCTAGCCCTTCTTGACTGAAGTCCCAGAGAGATTTTCAGTGTTATTTATATTGCTATACAAAAAGCATAATTTTTATACTGCAGTACTTAGAATGAAACTTCGTGACACTATATGGCTAGGTTCCATGGTTTCCAAGTGCATGTTACAATTTATTATACTACTACTTCTTTCGGCTGCTCCCGTTAGGGGTTGCCACAGCAGATCAACTGTTTCCATTTCCTCCTGTCCTCTGCATCTTGCTCTGTCACACCAACCACCTGCATATCCTCTCTCACCACATCCATAAACCTTATCTTAGGCCTTCCTCTTTTCCTGTTACCTGGCAGCTTCATCCTTGGCATCTTTTTCCCAATATACTCTGCATCCCTCCTCAGCACATGTCCAAACCAACGTAATCTTGCCTCTCTGGCTTTGTCTCCAAACCTTCCAACCTGGTTTGACCCTCTAATATACTTATTCCTAATCCTGTCCATCCTCGTCACACCCAGTGCAAATATTAACATCTTCAACTCTGCCACGTCAAGCTCTGACTCCTGCCTTTTTGTCAATGTCACTGTCTCCGACCCGTATAACATAGCTGGTCTCACTACCCTCTTGTAGACCTTCCCTTTCACTCTTACTGGTACTCATCTGTCACAAATTACTCCCGACACTCTTCTCCACCCACTCCCATCCTGCCTGTACTCTCTTCTTCACCTTTCTTCCACACTCACCATTACTCTGAACTGTTGATCCCAAGTACTTAAACTCATTCACCTTTGCCACCTCTACTCCCTGCATCCTCACCATTCCTCTATCCTTCCTCTCATTCACAACATATATTCTGTCTTAGTCCTGCTGACCTTCATTCCTCTTCTCTTCATTCCTCTTCTCTCTAGAGTATATCTCCACCTCTCCAGGGTCTCCTCCACCTGTTCCCTACTCTCACTACAGATTACAATGTCATCTGCAAACATCATAGTCCACGGGGACTCCTGTCTAATCTTGTCTGTCAACCTGTCCATCACATTGCAAATAAGAAAGGGCTCAGAGCTGATCCTTGATGTAATCCCACCTCCACCTTAAACGCATCCGTCACTCCCACCGCAGACCTCACCGCTGTCACGCTACCCTCGTACATATCATGTACCACTCTTACATACTTCTCTGACACTCCCAACTTCCTCATACAATACCACAACTCCTCTCTAAGCACCCTGTCATATGCTTTCTCTAAATCCACAAAGACACAATACAACTCCTTCTGACCTTTTCTGTACTTCTCCATCAACACTCTCAGAGCAAACATTGCATCTGTAGTGCTCTTTCCTGGCATGAAACCATACTGCTGATCACTAATCATCACCTCCCTTCTTAACCTAGCTTCCACTACTCTTTCCCATAACTTCATGTTGTGACTGATCAGTTTAATCCCTCTGTAGTTACTACAGCTCTGCACATCACCCTTATTCTTAAAAATCAGTACCAAAACACTTTTTCTCCATTCCTCAGGCATCCTCTCACTTTCCAAGATTTCATTAAACAATCTAGTTAAAAACTCCACTGCCATTTCACCTAAACACCTCCATGCTTCCACAGGCATGTCATCTGGACCAACAGCCTTTCCGTTCTTCATCCTCTTCACAGCTATCCTTACTTCCTCCTTGCTAATCCACTGCACTTTATGATTCGCTATCCGCACATCATCCAACCTTCTCTCCCTCTCATTCTCTTCATTCTTCAACCCCTCAAAGTACTCTTTCCATCTGCTCAATACACTCTCCTTGCTTGTGAGTAAGTTTCCCTCATCATCCTTTATCACCCTTACCTGCTGCACATCTTTACTAGCTCAGTCTCTCTGTCTAGCCAATCGGTACAGGTCCTTTTCTCCCTCCTTAATGTCCAACCTTTTATACAACTCTTCATACGCCTTATCCTTAGCCTTCGCCACCTCTCTCTTTGTCATGCACCTCATCTCCTTAAACTCTTGTTTACTTTCTTCATCTCTTTGACAATCCCACTTCTTCTTCGCCAACCTCTTTTTCTGTATACTCTCCTATTCTTCATTCCACCACCAGGTCTCCTTGTCCTCCTTCCTCTTTCCAGATGTCACACCAAGCACCCTTCTAGCCATCTGTTATACTGCTGATATAAAATTTGTAAATGTGCTAATTATCAAAAAAAAAAAAAAACACCTTTTACTGATAATGTTGGTGATCGTACCTTCTTAATAGCATTTTCTGTTCACAAAATACTTAAAATTTGTTTATTTCTTAACTTTGATTTTTTTCAGAAATTGCTCTGTAATGTACATTCCGCAACTCAGGGCTGTTAGTGTGTTAAAGAACTTCATTCATTCTCTGATTACAAACTTAATTCAAATCAGTGCTACAGGACAGACAGAGCTTATGCTGGCACTCAGTGCTCACAAAACAGAGAATATAATCTTATTTTCCTTAATGACAGAGAAACTAATCTTAGAACACCAGTCTTACTGCAGAACCACAGAGACAAAGTACATCACGTAAACGTGCAAAATGTAGTTTTAAATGTTCATTTTGCATTCATTGCTTCACATTGCTGATTTTCATCACTCCTCACAGTTAAATATATGCCTCTTCATATAAATGCTTCTTTAGACACTTGGCAAGAAAATGCATTGCAATTAGCTGACGCTTTTGCCCTTATACAACTGTTACACCTAAATCCTAATCTACTAATAAATAATAAACCAGTAAATCTAGCAAACTACCCCCTGATAAAAGATTATACAATATGGGATATACACCAATGGAAAGACTCTAACACGGGGCAAATGACACTTGAACTCAAACTTCCTATGAAATATAGTATTATCCTTAACCAACTTCATCATCTTATAAATGCTAAATTCTCACAAATACACACTGACTTACAGAACATAGATTTGGTTAAATTAATACTTGAAAATCTTGTTATTAAAGGGAAAACAATTTCTAGGACTTATAAAATTGTAATGAGTGCAAAACATCAGAATTCTTTATTATTTTCAAACTATTGGCAAACGAAAAATCAATCATTGACTGAAGAAAATAAGACTCTAGCCATTGAAAATACAATCAAATTCATTCATTTTAAGAAGCTGTTATATACATAAATTATGGTAAATAACAATCTATATTATACTTTATCTAAATTAAATAAATTCAATCCTAACTTTTCGCCTGTATGTCCCCATTGTCCGGATCAAACAGCTGATATTTTACATGTCATGTGGAACTGTACTACGATACACAACTTATGGTGTTACTTGAGAGTAAGATTACAGAAGATGGGATATGAAAAATCAACCCTTACATGGGAGACAGCTATATTGCACATTAATATCAATCAACTCCCAAAAATATTAAAACATGTCTTTATTATGTGTGCCCTTATTAAATTCTTTATTACAAAGAATTGGAATGTCATGTTACCAATTACACGGGAAAATTTTAGCAATCTTGCTATCAAATACATCTCATCTCGCAAATTAATTTATTCAAAAACAAAAAACAAACGCTATTACCAAAAATATTGGGGTTACTTACTAGATATAATTCTTGACAAATAAAATTTGCCTACAAATTGTTATGAAAAGCTAACCTTTACATAAGAAATGAATGTAGTATAACAAGTCTTTCTTGCATCTTCTCCCTTCTCTTAGTATATGTGCAACTAGATATTTTCCCTAAACATACAAATAAATGGTTAAATTTCTATTTTTTACTTTCTATATAGACTATCCCCTTTTTCACTATCCCTTACGAGACCAAATGAACATAAGAATTCTCATACTTTACTTGACGATGAAGTGATTTCTTGTGTATAGATATAGATATATATATATATATATATATATATATGAATAATTTTCTCGGAACGAGATTGTTGTCTGTTTTCTTTAGATAGGTATTTGTATTGTTTATTTGTGTTTTTGAGTTACTGTATTGTTATTATTTGAAAAAAGAAAATTGAAATAGAGATTTTGGAAAAAAAAAAAGAAAATGCATTATTTTTAAGTTTTTGCACCTTTCAGTAATGGAAAAGTTGCTTTTGGATTAGTAATTCTTTCTCTAGGTAGACTATGTACACACTTAATGTTAATTTAGACAATACATGGATGACTTTTGACCTCTTTAAGCTACAGTGTTCTGGTGGGTGTTTAGAAAAAGCATATTCTACAGAGTATTCTTTGCCAAAACCCATATTTTGAGAATTTTTGTGTGGAACTGGAATGGTGAAGGTATACATTGCCAGAGCACCAAACCCCCTTGCTACAGCTTTGTAAGCCACTCAACAAGGCAGTTTGTTTTTAATATACATGTTGCTGACTTGAGACGTATTCTGTTAAGTGCTAGGAAGGGTTGGAGGCTGTAACTGATCAGGCAAAATTTCTTACTTGACTGCAGTCTAGAAGGTTATGAGGTATTTGCCATTTGTAGTTTATGCTACAACAAACAAAAGTTAGTCTGTATTTTCTGTGAAGGTATAAAAGGGGAAATCTCCTTTACCATTTGATAATTCTGCATTATGTTTGAGTAGCCTGCACTGATAACTAGCCAGATTATTACTGCTCAGAGTTTTGCACTTACCTTTTGCATCATGGCATGTGGAACCTACAGTCCCATGATGATTACCACTCATCATTTTAAATATGTTTGACCCCTTTTCTTAATTAAATGTATTGTAACATTGTATTTTCCAATGAGCTTTAACCTTAGTGGGGATTCCCCCACAGACTTCAATGGATGCAGCAACAAGCATGTTTTTTTAAGGGGGCTGGGCAGCCATGAAAGTGTACGGATGCATTCTCATCCTATCTCTATGGTGAGATAATGGCTAGTTACAGTGGAATTATGTGGATATAGCCTTAATAAAAAGTTTACAAAGCTTTGTATTAAGAAACAGACCATATTCACACATGAATGACCGGTTCGGGGGAGGTTGATATGCACTTAATTCAAGCTAGTAAATGCCATGATACATGTATAAAATGTGAGTGACACATTAAAGAGCTTAGCTCTGAATAATGATGGAAAAAAAATGGGTGTTAGAACCAAGCCAGACCACTACAATGCTTTGTGAATCAGAAATTCTGAGTTTACACCTTGGTGTATGCAGAATGAATCTTCACGTTCAATTTTTCTATCTACTGTAGCTTTGGATCCTTGCTTCAGCAGCAACTTACAAAGCTGACATGGATTTGATACACTAACACGAAAAACAGTCCCCCCCAAACAATTTCCACTGCATCCCCAACGCATTTTGAAGTAAAGCATTGCTGAATTTGACAGCCTTTGAGGCTATAGCATTTAATGGTAAATGTCAGCTTTGTTGACTGAATTTTTGTTATAATTAAGTCTATTTCAGCATTTTAGAGATGCCTTCACTAGTTTTTAATTGTGTGGGCATGTGTGGTTTATGCTTTAACACAAAGCTTATGTTGTCATGATGATACAAACCACAGAACAGTACTTAATGCACACACAATTTCATGACCGTCATGGAATAAGGATGCATATGTATTTGGTGCATATTTAAGCTTAAACATTTACCTTTTTTAAATACCTTCCCCACACTGCCAACCTGAGCAAGAAGCAAAGTCGAACCATGCTAGAAATGGTACAACAATAAAGACAATAGCTTTAAAACTTCGGTCCTCATAGAGTGAGATTAGAAGAAAGAGAAATGTCAGCACCTACAAAGTCCATTGGTCTTTGCGTTAATTAATTGTCACAGCAAATGTAATGATGCAGTATACCATGAGAGGAAGTGGATAAGTTATTGTTCACCCCTCGGTGATAGATATTGTTTGTTCATGAGATTAGAAAAGGGTGCCAAATACAACAAAACACGGTCTCTAAATGATGGGAGGCATTATCTGACTCGGGAGACTAAACTAAAGGTTTCACCTGTACTTTGACTAGATATATTAAATTACTCACAGTCCTGCCATTTTTGTATTATTATTTTGAAATGTCACATTTTAAGATATAACATCATGAGTTCAAATATATCAACAGAAAAAAAAACATAGCAAGTTTCCATTACCACTGAACAATGGACATGTTAATAGTTTTCTTTCACTGTAACATTACATAAACTGCTCAATTCCTACCTTCCCTTAAACCTCACTCCTAAGCATCATTCCACAAATACTGTTCCCACAAATGCCATTTATTTCTGTGAAATATGCTCTTTCTCTTTTCTATAGATCATGCCACTGATTCTTTTATCTCCTTTACAATACTCAAGACGTCTGTTACAGCTTGTTGTTGTCTTTCGGCTTTTTCCCGGTAAGGGGTCGCCACAGCGGAACTCCGGTCCGCTGATTGGCAGTAGATTTTGACGAATGCTGAGGTGCCAGCTTGATGTTCAACCTTCAACGAAGACACGCCCATTTACGCATGTCTTTCGAATGCCCACCCAACCGTGGGGAGGACATGCAGACTCCACACAGAAGGCACTCCCTGCACTCCAGCTGAGAATCGAACGGGAGAACCGCTTGCTGTGAGGCAACAATGCTATTGCTGCACCACCGCGGATGTACGTCTGTTACAGCTTGTTAAAATATTTCCATTCTAGTAATTGATTTTTTTTTGGTCACTAACAGCATTAAACTATGTCTACATATTCAGATCCCATACACGACTCAAAAAATATTTTCCTTAGCTATCACCAATTTCTCCCCAACATTTCTGTCAAATTATTCTATAAGGAATTGTTAAAATCCTCCAACTTCATAACAGAAAGGCAGATGATGCCATCAGGTGGGACTTTTTTTTTTCAATAATTTTTCTTTTTCTTTTTACATTAATAAATGTCATAGAGGTGGGACTATCTAAAGATTTACTTACAAAGGAAAATTAAAGCTTGGTGCAATTCAAAATCAAAATAAAAAATGAGACCGATTTAACTAATACAAGAAAAACTTCATACAGCTAGACTACACAATCAAAAAGGTGACAGATTATAATCTAATTCAAAAACTGAAATATCATGAGATTTTTAACCCTTAAAAATGAAACTGCACTAGAAAAGATCAAACTGCATTCATATATTACAAAATGCAAAGATTTGCCAACATATCTATATTAATTAGCAAAACAAATCAAATAAAAAAAAACATTATACCATGCCCTGGTAATTCATTAAAGTACTTAACAGGAGTCTTACAGGTCTTGCAACAAAGGCCCTTCACCTACAACATGGCCATTTGCGATTCACAGACAAGTTAGCAGCGACACAGTAAGACCTCATCACAGAATAATTTACATGTCTATTGAATCATATTACCTACCGCAATATGCAGATCATTGCTGACCAGCTTATCACAGTAGTACCTGCTGCCATACCTCTCAACTGCACAGATTTTCAAAGAAAGTCCAGATTTTTGTTTTATATTTTTGGTCAATTTTTCATAAAACTTTGATTTTCTGACAAATCACTGCCAAGTCATTAAAGATTGAAGTCAGAAAATGACAGACATTTGAGTTTCAGATTTCATACCCTTCAGAAAATTCATGCTAACACAAAACCTGTTATTCCACCAACTTTCTAGGTTTGTAAGAGCAATATTTAAAAATTGTACCTATTTTTGGGCCTTTTCCCCCATTACTTATGGCTTTGTCCAAATTTCTTGCCTAAGAGGTTGACCGGTATGCCTGCTGTTCATGTAAGCAGTGGCTTTCCCCCCAGTCACTCTTACATCCACACAACTACACAAACCATAGCCCCTGTAAATGTCCCTTTCCCAATTTGCCCTACCAAGGTTCCCCCAACCCCTGTAATAGTTTGACTGCCTTAACAGCACATATTTTGCAGGCCCTAGAAAATATGTTGTGCCTTAACAGCACATAATTTCTAGGACTTAGTGATTTAATGTACCCACCCCACCCTCCAATCACTGCACTGTTGGTATTGCTCTTTACTGAGTCATCCCTGATATCCGGTGGTCCACCCACCCCCCCACCCCCAAGTGCCATTATGGCACTTCAAAGAGAATTTCCTAGTGTGTAATGTAAGACCTCACCCCCCCCAATCCCCATACTACAGGCTGTGTCATTATGACACTTTAAGAGCAATTCCTGATGTCCAGTGGTTCTTACCACCATGTTCATGTTAGGCAACTGAACATGACCTTTTGGCCATATTCAATACCACAACATGCTGGGAATGGTCACGCTGATCTAAATGGCCAACAGACTTCTTGAATCGCTCATCCATGTAGGCGCCTTACTGCAGACAGCTCCAGGGGCAGAGCACATGGATAGTTAGCATAAGCCCCCCCCCCCCCCCGAATGCTTTTACATCAATCACAGCCATGGGCCAGCCTGTCATTGTGCTGCACGTCTCTCTGATACAAGACCATGCAGCATCTCTTAAGGATGGTTGCTGAATCAAGAAAGGTACCCAGATATGTACACAGAGGTGTACTTGCCATGATACCTTAATGAATTCGGACCAGAGTCTCTCAAGAAAACATCCAACATTAAAGAGATGTTACAAACATTTGGGAAGCTTTATATAGGTTAGAATCAAGCACAGAATGGTGAAGTAAAGGAAGAAGAAAGAAATACTGGAGAAGGTTCTAACAAATAAATATTCATACTAAATGCAACACAGAACAAAGTAAGGAATTAAAGAAAAGCATAATAATAAATGAACTCAAGGCATAAATTGAGAAATTTAAAAATAATAAAGCACTTGAATTAGACTGGATTATACCAGACATTTACAAACTGTTTCCCCAAAGTATAACTACTTTAATTACAAACATTTCCTTGTTGGTTCAGAGAGATAATAAAATTCTACCTTCTTGAAAATGTTCACTGATATCCTCTATCATAAACCAAGGGAAGGACCCTGAATTTGTGCTTCAAGTATACCTAATATCTCTCTTAAAAGTGGATTATAAAATGTTTACATCCATAATTTCTAATACAGTGAAAGAAAGAGTAGACAGATTAATACATAAAGACCAAACAGGCTTTATAAGAAAAATAATCAAACACAAGATAATATCAAAAGTATAACAACTACAGATTATGCTAAATCAAACAATCTTGAAATAGCTGCAGTAAATTTAGATTTGTCAAAATAACATTTTATACTGTAAACTGGACATGTGCATATTTAAAGCATTATAGATTCCCAGGGAAATTGATAGAAATAATTAAGAACATCTATAAAACTAAAGCATACATTAAAATAGACTTGTTTATATCTTAAGTGATTAATGTAGCTAAAGCTCCAAGACAAGGTTGCCCATTCTCACCCACTACTGTTTCTATTAGTAACTGAGCCCCTTGCAAACTTTATTAGAAAACACTAAAACAGAAGGTTAAATTTGACGAAATATCAATCCAATATACAATTGTTCTCTAATGACATATTATTGACAGTTGAAGACATGGACAAATCATCAGACGAGACACATAGAACACTACACTTTTTTGAGGAAGTTTCTAGAGTGAAGATTAGCAATGAAAAAAACTACTAATAAAATATGAGGAAACTTAGGATGAACAAAATCTAACACAGATTTGGTTACACCTATTATTACATATCAAAGTGTATGTATGCATATATACAAAACATTATATAATTTATTGTAAGTGTAAGTTTCACTAAATATATTAATTCTTTGATTAAACATTGGAATAACATGCACTTCTCCTTTGAAGATAATTATTAATCTAACACAATATTTCTCAAAATATTGTACATTGCTCAAACTATATCACTAATGCCAAATAATGATATAACTGAGAAATTAAGCAAAACACTGATGACATTCTTGTGGCATCCATCAAGTAACTGTGAAATTAAATAAAATACTGGTGTTGTTCTTATGGCAACCAAAGCCAAAAATGGTCTCTGCAAACCATATCAGAACATGGGAAAAGGGTTCCCTAATGTTTCAGCATCTGTTCATTAAACAATACTACACTGGACAGGTAATTTCTATGATGCTCAGTGGAAGACAATACATAATATAATTTGTGATTATTGTCAGTTACAACCCATTCCGTATGCTTTAAAGATAGCAAATGATGTGGAAAATGAAACAATATTTGGAAAGTCACTCTAAAAAGTTAAAAGCAAATTGTATTAACATACTGTTAAAACATTTCAAAATTATATATGTAAAATCTTACATTAAAAATATATGCTCTACATTTTTCCATTATCTTATGCAGCAGGATTTGTAGATTAATCTAAACACGGTAAACGGAAGGAAGTATGAGGAAATAACTACTTTTGGTCTATCTAAAAGGTCAACATATGGGATAATAAGTAATTTTCAAACAGAACACAAGCTGGATGTTAAGGATAGAAGGAAAAGCATATCCGCTCAAATGTATTTAATGACAAAAAAAGTGAATTCCTAAACGTACCAGATTACTCTGCAATAATGATTAAAGAAAACAATGGAATAAAGCAATAAAAGACTGTCTGCTTTTCCCGGTTAGGGGTCGCCACAGCAGAACTCCGGTCCGCTCATGACTGGCAGTGGATTTTTACAGTGCCGAGTTGCCAGCCCGACGCCCAACCTTCAACGAAGGCACAACCATTCACACTCACACCTACTTGCATGTCTTTAATGTCACTCGACCGCGGGGAGGACATGCAGACTCCACACAGAAGGCTCCCCAGCCGAGAATCCAACGGGAGAACCTCTTGCTGTGAAGCGACAACACTAACCGCTGCACCTCCGTGGCTTAAACAATGGAATAAAGCAATGTTTATCTAA
The DNA here is from genome assembly GCF_019279795.1 of Protopterus annectens. Lineage (NCBI taxonomy): Eukaryota > Metazoa > Chordata > Ceratodontiformes > Protopteridae > Protopterus > Protopterus annectens. The sequence goes on from NC_056745.1 coordinate 206,410,645, forward strand.
ATTATTAAAAATAATTTGGAAGCTACAAATCAATATGAATAAGTATTGAAGGTTTTTAAGTCGATCTGAAACAAAGGATACTAACAATAAAAGTTAAGATCCAATTTTAACATCATTAAGTTTAACAAGTACTATGTCTTAACATGGCTTCAATATCCATCAATTACATATTACATATTATAAAATTAATAAAATGAGTACAACTAAAGAAGTTGCATACTGAAGATATGAAAAAAGTTAAAAGTAGATTACAATTTTTATGATTATTTAAAAAATACTGGGGAGATGTACAATACTTTTGAAGACAACATGGACAGATAAATGTATTGTTGAAAAATCTTTAATGCTGATCATTTTTTCCAGTTTCTAGATGCATCAATGCAACATAATACCTTCTGTTATGGCGACTTTTGGCATATAAGACATATTAGAAGAGAGCCAAAGAAGTCACAGACCAATAACTTCCAGTTCATTATAAATAAGCCTGGGAATGCCCTCTGATGCTTGTTGATATAATGCACATGAGACCAGGGAAGAAAAGACATCTGGAGCACTGTGAGAAGAGCAATGACCCTGGGAGATTCTCAAAAGTGCCACATGACTGCTGCCTGTGGCTACCACTTTTACTGCTGAAGTAAGGGAGTGTTTCACGTAAAATACACACATTTCTACCACTCTGCTTCTTACGTAGACTGGCGGTCACTTACCATACTATCTAAAATTTTTGATACTATCCACAGCAGTAAACTTAAGCTAAAATTAGCAAGATATGAGCACTGATCTTTATTTGATACAGTATATGACAAGCAAAAAATTACACGCTTTTCTGCATTTAAAGGATACCAGTTTCAAATGCTTCAAGCTCAATGAGAGGTATGCAGGTGTTTCCTGTTAAAGCATAGTCTTTTAATAAAAAAAGCAAATTTTACTTGTAAAAAAAAAAACTTCAACACACAAGAACCATGTATAATATATATATATATATATATATATATATATATATATATATATATATATATATTCACACACATTATAAACAGACACATACACACACACATATGTATTATGTATAACACATACACACACTGCAATACACTTTCTCAAGTGACCTACAGCTAGGGAGAACAGTGTAATTTCTTCTTTATCACACTTGGGAATAACTACTCCATATTAAATATCCAATATAATTTTCCTTTGTTCATCTTGACATTTTAATCCATTATATTTTAAGGCAATCCCTTCCACACTCAGTATTCATTCAGTAATTATCCCCCTATTCACTCAAACCCATATCCTTTCATAATGTGAAATCAAAAAAAAAAAAAAATAATACAGAAAAGGGGCAAAAGAAAATCTAGTCCACTGGTATTTGCCCTCCGCCCCTCAATTATGCTTCTTGATGGCCTCTCTGATTGTAAGATTTGTACAAACCTATAAATCTCTACCCTACCTTGATCCTGACACCACCTATTATAATAGCGGTGCTTTAATATTCAGTTTCATTAACACCTTCTTCTACTTTATACTGGACAACCACTTATTTTACCATCAGACACATCAACATATTCCCATGACCAACAAACTTGTTTACTTCGGAAGTCCCCAACACTATGCAGGATTTGAAAATACAATGCACATTTACAGCAAGCCATAAAACAACAATAGAGCTTTATGTCTCATCTGATCACTATTGATAACAAACTGGAAAGAAAGTGCTGAAAAACTGTGGAAGAAAAATCCGACCTCTCCAGAGTTGGCTGAATTAAAAGGTTTATTAAACATATAACACAAAAACAATGTTATAGTTAATTGGTCCAAATCCAATCTTCATCAGAACAATTTAAACAGAGTTGGCACTGGTCTTAAATAGCAGCAAAGCCTGGATATTTTAAAAAACGCGCCAAAACTCTTAAAGCCACAATACCTAATATGTTCACAATGTTGGTTTAAAATATTTGTTTACAATCTCTACATTGAATATGTAACTTACTTATACACTATTTATATCATTCACAAAATGTTCTTCCTAATAAAAACTTACTACATGTAAAATTACATATAAATTTATTACTCTAAAATTATACTATAAAATGAGATTTCCTAGGAAATATATACTAAATGTAATGAATATAATGGATGTGTATGGACATATATATGCATAAATTCATCTCTATCATTAATTTTGCATCTGTAACTTATAATCAAAATCATATAATGTAAATCAATTTATTGTAGATTAATTGTTGACCATTATTTAAAAATATTTTATAAAAAATATATTTTATAAAAAGATTTTTTCCTTACAAATATTGTTTAGAATATTGTTTAAAATTGTTTAAAATGTTACAACTAAATTATATCCCTATTACCCTACTTTACTAACAATATTTATGTGTACTGTTGTAAAAGAATAAATATATATATATGTAAACATAATTTAAATAAATATGTATATATATAAAAATAGGTGTATATAAAAAAATGGATATACATATAAATTAATATTATAATTTTGTAATTTTATTTAATCACACATAAGAAAAGGCTTAATGCTAATAAAATCATTGAGACCAGGGTATCTGGTAGCATCAGTTTTGATTTGCCATACACTTTCCTTCTGTGCTAATTTGTTCTTCCAATTGCCTTCATATGCATTTATTTGATCTATAATAGCAAATATAAAATTATGATTCTCACCTTTGTCCAAAATATGTCTGTAAAGAGCATTAGTTGTATCTTGTTTACTTATCTTATAATAATGTTCGTATATCCGTTTTTTAATATGCCTTTCCGTTTTTCCTATATAGTATGCCTTACATGCTGTACAACAAGCAATATAAACTACTTGTTTACTATTGCCATCTAATAACTGTATGGTTTATATCAACTAATACTATTTTATCTACTTCATTAATGTAACGACACTGACGGCATCTTCCACATTTTGTGCTGCCACGTTTTTGTTTTGCCTTAGTGTCGTACTGTTTTTCTGTACACTCCAACAATCTTTTGATATTGGGAGCTACCTTATATACTATTTTAGGTAATTTTCCTAACTTGATGTCTAAGTTGTTTGAATTAATGACATCCCAATGTCTATATAAAATTTCTTTAATGTAATGCACAAAAGGGGTATAAGTGAGAACACATACTCTATTGAAACCATTTTGTATTTCCTTTGTCCTTGTATTGTTTTTATCCATAACTCCTAGTAGTGATGTGTACTGATTATCCCACTGGGAAATAACATACTGGGAGATGCTCTTTATCATTTTGGCTGGATAACCTCTCTTTTCGAACATGCTACATAACGTCTTTATATCTTCCTTCATAACATCCAAACTAGAAGACATTCTAGCTATTCTAATACATTGTCCCTTAACAATGTTTTTAAACATGTAAGGTGGATGGTTACTATTATATGCTATGTAGTCATTAGAATATGTGGGTTTCCTAAAGATTCTTGAAGCAAAACCCACTTCTGTATGCCAAATGAGTGTATCTAAATAAGCTATTTTCTTACTACTGTAATTATACGTAAATTTCAAAAATTCAGTGGTATTGTTGAGGAAATCAATAAACTCCTTAATCTCTGTTTCTGACCCCTTCCATAACACAAACAAATCGTCCAAAAACCTTCCATAGAATTCTATCTTATCATAATAACTGCTCTTAAATAAGTACTCTGTTTCCCATTCTAGCATGACCATATTGGCAAAAATGGGAGCGCAGGAAGCTCCCATGGCTACCCCAGTCTTTTGTCTGAAGTATTCGCCCTGAAAAGTAATGTAATTATGTTCAAGGACTAAAGACATCAGTTCAGTAATCAAGCTAGTTAGGTCCCAACTAAACCCCGAGTATTTTCTGAGACTGTTGGTAAAAAATTCCAGCCCCTTGTCTTTGGGTATGCATGAAAACAGATCTACTACATCAATTGTAATACAAATGTATTCCTTATTCCATTTATCTGTTGTAAGATTATTTAGAAAATTCCATGAGTCTTTCATTATACTACATTGTAAATGTGTTTAGTCCAAGTGTCTATCAAGACACCTATATTAAATGTTTTTGATTTTGGTCCTGACACTATAGGTCTATATGGAGGGTCGTCCACTGATTTATGAATTTTAGGTATGCCTATGATTTTAGCTAAAACCAGGTAATCAGTTCTGATAAACATATATATTTCATTACTTATTCTGTTGTCTACCATGTATTCTTCAATTATGAGATCAATTCTCTTATAGCCTATATTAATTTCATTTATAGATATGACCTCATAGTTGCCAGATTCGTATAGCCAATTGTGCATTTTGGAATTGTAGTCCGTAGTATAACTAATAGCAATGCCACCACCTTTGTCTGGTTTCATAATACGAATATCCTTATTACGTATTATGTTGTTCAAGCAAGTTCTTTCTTTCACAGTAAGATTGTCATATCTATTATTGTCTTTTTGACTATCTTTTTTAATATTATAATTTAACCAATAGATATCTTTACTAATCATCTTTATATATTATATATATTTTTATATATATATACATATTTATTTAAATTATGTTTACATATATATATATATATTTATTCTTTTACAACAGTACACATAAATATTGTTAGTAAAGTAGGATAATAGGGATATAATTTAGTTGTAACATTTTAAACAATTTTAAACAATATTCTAAACAATATTTGTAAGGAAAAAATCTTTTTATAAAATATATTTTTTATAAGATATTTTTAAATAATGGTCAACAAATAATCTACAATAAACTGATTTACATTACATGATTTTGATTATAAGTTACAGATGCAAAATTAATGATAGAGATGAATTTATGCATATATATGTCCATACACATCCATTATATTCATTACATTTAGTATATATTTCCTAGGAAATCTCATTTTATAGTATAATTTTAGAGTAATAAATTTATATGTAATTTTACATGTAGTAAGTTTTTATTAGGAAGAACATTTTGTGAATGATATAAATAGTGTATAAGTAAGTTACATGTTCAATGTAGAGATTGTAAACAAATATTTTAAACCAACATTGTGAACATATTAGGTATTGTGGCTTTAAGAGTTTTGGCGCATTTTTTAAAATATCCAGGCTTTGCTGCTATTTAAGACCAGTGCCAACTCTGTTTAAATTGTTCTGATGAAGATTGGATTTGGACTAATCGAAAGCGCTTAACTATAACATTGTTTTTGTGTTATATGTTTAATAAACCTTTGGTGTTAATTCAGCCAACTCTGGAGAGGTCGGATTTTTCTTCCATACCCGCACGAGCAGCGTTTTTTTTCAGTACTTTCTTTCCAGTTTGTTACCAGTTGTGGAGTGAGTTTTGGAATTTGTTCATCTGATCACTATGTATGAACTAACTCACTTCTTGTATATACCAAGAAGGGGTGAACACATACTGTACTGGACCTTTGCAATGTATATATTATATGCTTGACTTTGCAACTATAAACCCATTTGAAAGTACACATTACCTGTTAATTCTTAAATGATTTAAACGCAATTATTTTAAATCATTTTGATAAAAAAACAGAACATTTGGAACAGAAATTCAGTAACCATGGCAATACTGTCAACATGCACTACTATGCCTAAAGATCTTCTAGATTAAAAGCACCATGAGCTATTAAATGTGCACGTATATCAATGTTATACCCACCCTGAACATAAAGCCCATATATTCTTTAAGCCATTTTCTTTATTAGCAGCTTAACTATGCAAATAGTTCAAATTTAGTGAATAGGTGTGCACCCTCGAATCAGGAAACAATCTATACCATAAATGCTCAAAAATCAACAATTATAATGCTTAGCACTCACAGAAAACAGCCAAAGCCACAGAGCTACTAATAAAGGACTCAGAAAATGTAGCTGTACCATTCAGTTTTCATCAAAGATACTTAACTATGACAACAGACCAAACTCTTTGCTTTAATATGAACAAAGAGCAGTGCATAAACAAACCACCTAACCAGCAAGTCTCAAACAAAATACCCCATCTTTTAATCACTGAGGGCAGACTAGCAGTATTGCTTGACTGAAATATTCACTGTCCATTACCGCATTACTTTTTTCTTTCGGCTATTCCCATTAGGGGTCACCACAGCGGATCATCTGCTTCCATTTCTTCCTGTCCTCTGCATCTTGCTCTGTCACATCAACCATCTGTATGTCCTCTCTCACCACATCCATAAACTTTATCTTAGGCCTTTCCCTTTTCCTCTTACCTGGCAGCTTCATCCTTAGTATCCTTTTCCCAATATACCCAGCATCCCTCCTCAGCACATGTCCAAACCAATGCAATCTCGCCTCTCTGGCTTTGTCTCCAAACAATCCAACCTGGGCTGACCCTCTAATATACTTATTCCTAATCCTGTCTGCCCTCGTCACACCCATTGCAAATCTTAACTTCTTTAACTGCCACATCCAGCTCTGACTCCTGCCTTTTTGTCAGTGCCACTGTCTCCAACCCATACAACATAGCTGGTCTCACTACTCTCTTGTAGACCCTTCCCTTTCACTCTTACTGGTACTCTTCTGTCACAAATCACTCCCAAAACTCTTCTCCACCCACTCCACCCTGCCTGTACTCTCTTCTTCACCTCTCTTCCACACTCACCATTACTCTGAACTGTTGATCCCAAGTATTTAAACTCATCCACCTTCGCCAACTCTACTCCCAGCACCCTCACCATTCCTCTATCCTCTCTTTCATTCACACACATATATTCTCAGTCCTGCTGACCTTCATTCCTCTCCTCTCTAGAGCATATCTCCACCTCTCCTCAACCTGTTCCCTACTCTCACTACATATCACAATGTCATCTGCAAACATCATAGTCCACGGGGACTCCTGTCTGATCTCGTCTGTCATCCTGTCCATCACCACTGCAAATAAGAAAGGGCTCAGAGATGATCCTTGATGCAATCCCACCTTCACCTTAAACGCATCTGTTACTCCCACTGCAAATCTCAACGCTATCACATTACCCTTGTACATATCCTGTACCACTCATACATCCTTCTCTGCCACTCCCGACTTCCTCATACAATACCACAACCCCTCTCTAGGCACCCTATCATATGCTTTCTCTAAGTCCACAACCTTCTGACCTTCTCTGTACTTCTCCATCAACACACTCAGAGCAAACATTGCATCTGTAGTGCTCTTTCCTGGCATGAAACCATACTGCCGATCACTAATCATCACCTCCCTTCTTAACCTAGCTTCTACTACTGTTTCCCATAATTTCATGCTGTGACTAATCAATTGTATCCCTCTATAGTTAGTACAGCTCTGCACATCACCCTTATTCTTAAAAATCGGTACCAAAACACTTTTTCTCCACTCCTCAGGCATCCTCTCACTTTTCAAGATGTATGTGCTCTCCAAATAAAACAGGACTTCCACAAACTGCTCAGAACAAGCTTTTAAGATACATTCACTTAGCCCACAAGTGGAGACATCACTGACTTTACAAAAAAGGCTACCAGAGGAAGCCACTGCCAAATTTCTACTTAATACCTTGGTCTTTAAACTTTTTGCTCTCTGCTTAAAAAAAGGTTTTGTAATATTCATCAGATATTACTTGAAGTGTTTTGTCAAGCTTGTGTGACTTGCCAGTTGCACCGCTGTATGCGGTGCATAAACTGCCAATTATGATCTTTATTCTAATGGCAAATGTTTTTAATTCCCCCCTCTTTTTTTTAAACTTTGTCAAAATCATTTTGCCCGTGCTGATGCCACTAAGTTGTTATGGTAATCTTTAACCTCAGTGACTTCAGGTCAGAGAAAACGTGGGATGTGTCCACAGACTTTAATGGACTCATGCTGTGCATGTGCAAACATACATCCATTAAATTTGATGGACTCCTGCCTGAGATTATATCACTGAAGAAAACAGTAAATTTTGGTTGTGATTTCGGTAAGAAGCTTACAAAGCTGTTTACTGAAAAAGTGGTCTAAATAAATATGGGAACAATGAGAAAAAGCATCACAGCAGATGCAGTTACGCAGATCTTCATCATGAAAAAGTACTTTAGGATGTCAAGACTGCTCTCAATTACAAAGACCTACACACCCTCTTACAGCCATTGAGCTGTTCTGCAAACCTACCCCAGCACCTACAGCTCTAATGTATGTTCTTCTTTCGTCTTTTCCCTGTTAGGGGTCGCCACAGCGGAACTCCGGTCCGCTAATGATTGGCAGTAGATTTTTACAGTGCTGAGGTGCCAGCTCGATGCCCACCCTTCAAAGAAGGCACGCCCATTTACGCATGTCTTTCGAACGCCACTCGACCGCGGGGAGGACATGCAGACTCCACACAGAAGGCGCTCCAGCTGAGAATCGAACAGGAGAAACTCTTGCTGTGAGGCGACAACGCTACCACTGCACCACTATATACAATGAGCAAAACTAAGTGTACATTAGGCATGTGGAAGATGCCCTGAAGCTTTGGATGCTCTCCGGTTATCACATCCTTGGCAGGATACAACTCATAAAGCTTAAACTGTTGCAACACTGATTTAATGATGAAGAGCAAAGTTATCAGTGTCTGTATGGCCATATGTTTCTCTCAGCTCATCAAGGAAACAGCAAGAATTAACAAGATAAAAGGAAGAGAAACTCAGTAGAAAGCATTCTGACTAAGCATCCCAAAAAACACTAAACACCTGTCAAAGACTAATCAAGCCAGAACAACAATGACGAAACCAAGCAGACTGGTTGTACACTAACTATGTTTCTCTCACTGACTCGCACTTGATTGCTTTAAGCTTTGCATAGCACACTGGATAAATATTAGTACCATCCAGTCTCTTCAGAAAAAAGTAAAAAGGCCTTATGATTAAATGTAATAACACAACACCATAACTACAGCAAGGGAAGCAGCATGGAAAGGCTACAAGAAAAAATGGAGAAGAAAAATAATTTACACAGCTCTTCACAATAAGAAACGGAAAAAAAACTACTTGACTCTCAAAAGGATTCCAAAACTGCAATACACTTGCAAATTAAATCATGTGATGCCATAAAGGATTTAGCTAAAAAGCAGTAATTTGGAGGACTGTTCACTATTTTAGCCTAATGTTGAGAAATAATGACTGCCAATTATAAAGACATATTTATAAGAACACAATCTATAAAAGAAAACGCGTATTTGTTTTTCAGATATTAATCCTTTTAAAGACAGTTATAAGCATAACTGAAAATCATAAGCAGCCATATTTAAGGTACTTTTCATTACTGGTGATGGAAGATCGCTAGTTTTACTGGTGTAAAAATATGTTTCCAGTTCGTCAGTATAAAAACTTGTAAAATTATCAGGAAAAAAAAAAAAGCTAACTTCAGTGAGATCAATTAAGCTACAACAAAAGAGTTCTAACAGCATCCTGCATTCTGAGCACTCAAAAAGCTTTCTAAAATGGTGTTTAACTTAAGCATCTCTGGGGTTAAGAATAAAAATCAACTAGCTTCACAGTCTGTAGGTAATGGGAGTATTTCACCAGTAGCAGACTTGGTCTCTTATGCTAACTTTGGAAAACATGGAAGAAAAATGTATTCATTAGAAGATCACAGACTTGCCCTCGCAAGTCTTCAATAAAAAAATGCAGGAAATGAAAATCAGGCCAATTGCCAAATTAATATGAAAATAATCAATGCAACAACATGTCTGGCTAACGAAATTCGCAGATGACTGCAAACTAGGAGCCATAGTCAAATCCCCAAATGATGTGCATATCCTACAGAAGGGCCTCGCTGAGACAGATGCCTGGTGTCAGAGCCATGGCCTCAAGCTCAATACCAAAAAGTGCAGTGTCATCTCCTTTGGTAAAAACTCTGTACCCGTGAGCTACCACATAAGCAGCAATCTACTTAACACCGAATGTGTGATAACAGACCTTGGGACCCAGGTGGACAGTAGTCTCTCCTTTGATAGTCATATCGACACAGTAGTCAGGAAGTCCTTCTACGTGGCACACCTCATCATAAAAGGGTTCTCATCCTGGAAAAAAGAGGCCATTGTTCCCCTCTACTTGACAATCATTAGACCCATTATAGAGTACAATGCCTCTTTTGGAATGTACCTCACAAGACATCTGCAGCAGCTGGAAAGGCCACAGAAGTACCTCTCAAAGAGGATTACAGGCCTCAAACCAATGCCCTACATTGACCGCCTCAAAAAACTCCAGCTTTACTGTGTAGCATATCGCCTACTCCAAGGTGATCTCTGCCTAACATATAAAGCTATGTCAAACCCAGAGCTGTTGGACATGCTACACCTAAAGAAATCCCAATCCCTCCGAGCTACACGCTCTAGGGACCTAAACCTTCTCACCACAATAAACAGGACATGCTGGAGGGATAGATTCCTGTCCCAGAGACTGCCCATACTCTGAAACAGGCTACCCATCGATGTCAAGCAAAGTTCTTCATTAGCACTCCAAGAAAAATCTTGATGAGTGGATGGGAAATAGGAAATACACCCCAGGGATCACTTCTGTGTCTCTGCTCGACAGTGGCACAGGAAAATAACTTTCTTGGGTGGCATAAGCCAAGGAATCTTGTTGGCTAGGCTTACGTAGGCCCTTGGGCTGATAGCCTAGTACCTACCTATGAACAAAAAATAACGTAGGAACATGGAAAATGTCATCATACTACAGTAAGCTAATATGACTCTTACTAACTTCCATTTATAACAGAGCTTCAGCATAATACCAAGTCACCAAGGACTTGCCAAAAGTTTGTAGATGAAATCAAATGAGTTGCTTATTTGCAGTTCTGAGCAAGAGGAGTTGTGACAGGTCTTCCTTCTTTTATTGTGATAATAACTGAGGAAGCATGGGACAGTGCATCCACAGGATAATAGGAGATTACTAGGCTATCAACCCAATGTAATACCATAGTAGAAGTACTAGTCAACACTCAAACCTGCATTTAGTGACAACTGCCCATGTCTGGGAGGGTTGTTGGAGCTATCCTCAGTAAGAATTTACAGTGCCCCATTCACTTGTCCAGGTTCCTTTTGAACAGTGTCATAGAGATGTTCTGTTTCACATGAATTGGTAGCCTGCTCCAAAGATGTGGCAGTCACTGGGAGATAAATCTGTCCCTTCCAGCACATCCTATTTAAGTTGCAGGCCATGTTTAAGTCCCTGGAATAGGTAGGCTTAGACCTACTTGATTTACGGATATGCAGTAAGTTCATTAGGTTTGGGTCTTGGGTTGCTCTGCAGGCCAGACATAAATCTCCCCTAAAAAGTCTTTACAATATGGAGTACAGTGACAGGGACTTTAGTTGGTCCGTGTAAGGCACATGCTGAAGGCCCTTGATCTCCTTTGTTAGAAACCTCTGAGGTCTCTCTAATTGTTGCAAGTGCTTAGTACACTATATATCGAATGGGATGTTATACTCAATTACGGGCTGGATAAATGCCGAGGACAGGGGGGTTATAACCTCTTTTGCTCTCAAGGCGATGCCTTTACTAATCAAGTGATCTACGTGGAAAGTATTCCTTACAACAGTAGATGTGTGGTGGTCAAAGTTAAGGTCACGGTCAACCTGTGATCCCAGGTCCCTTACCACTTCATGGGTAATTAGGGTATTGTTGTTAATTTGATAGTGTGAAGGGACACAGTTTGTGCCGAAGGGAATGATGATGCATTTCTTTGCATTCAGTTTGAGACCATAGCTAATACACCAGTTGTTGGTCTATATGACACCCTATTAGATTATACTGACATCATTTGGGGATTCAATGATTGTGCCTAGTTTGCAGTAGTCTGTAAACTTGGTCAGCCACAACCCTTTAGTTTTGACTTGAACTTCTGAGAAGTATATACCAAACCGTAGGGGGGCCATCACTGACCCCTGTGGCACCCTGCTGGTAACAGGTTTACTGGTTGATGTGGAGCCACCCACTTTGATAGTGTATGTCCAGTTTGTCAGCCAGCTGGCAACCCATCTTACAACGAAGGGGTTTACTAAGTTTATCAGTAATGCCTGAATGTGGGATTGTGTTGAAAGCCTTTGCCAAGTCGAAGTATGCTGTGTGCATAGATTTGCCCTCATCAATGGCCTTGATCACACTTTTAAAGAAATCCACCAGATTTAACAAGCAGGATCTGTCCTTCACGAGGCCAAATTGGGTAGGATTCAGGGTTTGGAGGTCATCTATGTCTTTATTTATGAGGTCCATAATGATATGTTCCATGGCCTTTTAGATGAGGCTGGTCAGGCTTATGGGTCTGTAATTCCCTGGGTCTGTTGCTAGGCCTCCTTTGTAGAGGGGAAAAACTGTAGTTGTTCTTCATTCTGCAAAAACAAAGCCTGTGGTTAAGGCTATCACTGAAAACTGTACTTAGTGGTGATCTTAGTTCATGTTTTAGCCTGTTTATAAGAAAGCCTGGGATGCATACCTCTCAACTGTACAGATTTTAGCAGAATGCCGAAATGTTTGCTTAATATTTTTGGTCAGTATTTCATAAAATTGTGGTTTTCTGGCAAATCAGTGGCGAATCATTAAGGAATGAAGTTAGAAAATAATGACAGACATTTGAGTTTCAGACTTCATACCCATCAGTAAATTCATGCTAATACAAAACCTACGACTCTATCAACTTTCTAAGTTTGCAAGAACAATATTTAAAAACTGTCCCTATTTTTGGGTGATTATCCCACTTTTATGTATGGCTTTGTCCAGATTTCTAGATCTAAGAAGTTGAGAGGTATGCTAGGATGTCATCTGGCCCCACAGAAGCCTAGTTTTTTTACCTTGGACAGGGATTTGTGGACCTTCTCCTCAGATATGTAACGTTGGGGGGGGGGGGTTATTGTAAGTTAAGAGGGGATAAGGGAGTGAAATTTTCACCAAACCTATCCGCTAGCAGGTTCGCTATCTCTGTGGGTTCAGTGTGTGTGATACTGCTGGCCACCAGTTCTACACATGCTTGGGGCCTACCCTTTAGGTTACATACGTAGCTGTAAAAAGGCCTTATGGTTATCCTGGGCAGTACTTGCTAGTTCTTTTCCCCAAAGGAGCTCTTGGAGGATTTGACAAGTTGTCTTACTTGCCTGTTAAGGCTGAGGAGGGTGCTTTTCCATTGTTTGGTCCTTGTCTTTGTTTTCTTGGACAGCAACATTTTGCATTTATTGCTGATGCTGGAAGTCCACTATGGCAGCTTGATTTTACTTGGGGCTCTGGGTTTCATTCTAAATGTTACAGCTGAGTTTATACACTTATGCATGTGATTGTACAGGGCTTTAATGTAAGCTTCAGCATAGTTACCCTTTTCAGCTTGGGGTGGGGCTTGAAATGCATTAACACCTTCAGATACAAGGGTATAGTTTGCCTTGGTGAAGTTATTTAGTCTGATTTCACCCTTTGTGAGTTCTGGTGTTAGTTGCAGTTCAAAGGTGACTGATTTATGGTCAGTTTTAACTAATGAGGGTCCAACAGTTGCAGCAGAGCACCTGTTTGACATGTTGGTGAGGACCAGATCTAGGATGTTCATTCCTCTTGTCAGGGTATGGACAATTTGCTCCAGGGCATTTGAATTCACAAAGTCAAGGAACTTTTGTGCTAGCGAGTTTGGGCTAAAGTAGGTTTCCCAGTTGATGGAGGGATAATTGAAATCCCCCATAATCAGTGTGTTTGGTAAAATCTTGATTGTCTTCAGTTTGGCTAGGTAAGCTTCATGGGTGTCATGACCCACTGAGGGGTATCTATAACTGGCTAGGATATAAATGGGAGTCTTACTCACTGTAACCTGGACCTGGAGTAACTCCATGGAAATGTCCAGTCTAACAAGACGGGAGGTGAATTTCTCTCCAATATAGATTGAAACACCACCTCCTTTGGTTTTCACACGTTCGTTTTGCGGTCTACAGGGTACTCCCTGAGGACTTAAACCAGGCTTCTGTGACTGCACAGACACCTACATCTTCTAGTGACAGAAATGCTTCCAGGGAGTGCAGTTTTTGGTTCAAGCTCCTAGCATTTAGCAGCATGACCCTTATTTTGTTCTGACTGGATAATTTCATGTCAGTAATGTTGATTTCAGGACTTTGCCTAACAAAGGGACTATGGGGGAGGCAACAGCCTTTGCCAGCAGCCAAAAGCCTAGGGGTGCCAGGTGCAAACCATCTCTGGCAAAGCAGAGAAGTTTGTCGACCATGGCTTTCCAGGCAGACAGGAACCGCATTCCTCTTGGAATGTCACCAAAAACTAAGCTAATTATTGAAATCAATCATTTTTTGTTTATACTGTGGCATCACTCTAGGTGAGGGTAGTATACTGCTCAAGGCTAGGGACATACCTGCCTGGGACACATACTCGGAGAGCGCGACCATGTCTCTCTTCCTACAGTCCAACAAGGTAAGTCTCAGGTCATTCACACCAATGTGAACTATGACAGTCATAGGTTCATAGGTAGGTACTAGGCTATCTGCCCGAGGGCATTTATAAGCCTAGCCAGAGTGTGTTGGCTTTCGCCACCCCATTGATTGATTAACTGATCCTTTGTCAAGCAGAGCCAATGAAGTGATCCCAGGGGTGTATTTTCTGTTACCCATTCACTCGTCAAGGTTTCTCTTGAGGGTTAGTGAGGGGCTCTGCCTGATGTAATTTGGAATTTTGTTCCAAAGCATGGGGAGTCTCTGTGACAGAAATCTATCCGTCCAGCATGTTCTATTTATTGTTGTAGCGAAGTTTAGCTCACTAGAGCATGTGGCTCGCAGTGACTTGGATTTCTTTAGGTGGTGCATGTCCATCAATTCTGAGTTGGACATGGCTTTGTAAGTCAGGCAGAGATCACCTCTGAGTAAGCGATATGCCACTGAGTACAGCCGGAGTTTTTTCAGTTGGGCTGCATAGGACATATGTTTGAGACCAGTAATCCTCTTGATGAGGTACTTTTGTGGTCTTTCCAGCTGTTGGAAGTGTCTTGTGAGGTACATCCCAAATGGGGCATTGTACTCTATGATGGGTCTAATGAGTGACGAGTAGAGGGGCACTATAACCTCTTTATTTCTAGATGTGAACCCTTTAGTAATTAGATGGGCCACATAGAAGGATTTCCTAACTACTTTGGCAATATGATTGTCAAAGGAGGGATTACTATCTACCTGGGTCCCCAGATCTCTTATCACCTCTTCTGTATTAAGGGGCTGTCACCTATGTGGTAATTCGTGGGTGATTTGTTTTTCCCAAACGGGATGACTATGCATTTTTTGGCATTTAGCTTGAGGCCATGACTTTGACACCAGGTGTCCGTCTCAGTAAGGCCCTTTTGGAGGATGTCCGTGTCAGCTGGAGAGTCAATTATGGCTCCCAGTTTGCAGTCATCGGCGAACTTGGTTAGCCATAGTCCTCCTGTGTTTGCCTGTACTTCTGAGAAGTATATGCTGAACAGTAGGGGTCCCAGCACCGAGCCTTGCGGGACACCACTTGTGACTGGTTTAGAGTCGGATCTGGAGCCTGCTATTCTTACCTTGTGAGTTCTGTCTGTAAGCCAGATGGCAACCCATCTCGTGACGTAGGGGTTTATGTTCAGGCTGGTGAGTTTTGCTGTAATACCCGAGTGGGAAATGGTGTTGAAAGCCTTGGCGAGATCAAGGTAGGCTGTGTGAACCACCTTTCCCTCGTCTATGGCCTTGGTGACTGTCTTGAAGAAATCAACCAGGTTTAGTAGGCATTATCTGCCCTTAACAAAGCCAAACTGGGTCGGATCAAGTGTTTACAGGTTCCCAATGTCTTTGTTAATGAGTTCCATGATGATGCGCTCCATAGCTTTGCAGACCAAGCTAGTCAGGCTTATGGGGCAATAGTTACCAGAGTCAGTTGTGGCCCCTCATTTGTGGGGAGGAATAACCGTTGCTGTGCGCCATTCTATGGGCACGTAGCCTGTGGAGAGGCTGAGGTTGAACAGTGTGTTTAGGTGGGGGGTTAGTTTGTTCTGTAGTTCGTGCAAAACGCAGCCTGGGATACCATCTGGTCTCATTGAAGCTGTGTTTTTGGCTTTTGAAAGGGCTGTTTTCACCTGTGCGATTGTGATTTTTGGGACTATACACTTTACTGGTATTGTTGTGGGCCCTTTTGAGGGTGAGAGGGAGGTGAAGTTTGCAATGAATCTATCTGCCAGGATGTTGGCAGTATCAGTAGGTTCAAACCTAAGATACCAATAATTTTTGGAATCCCCAAGACACATAAAGGTCTTGAACCATTAAAATTCAGGCCTATAGTGTCAGGTAAAGGAGGAATTCTAGAACCTATAGGAAAGTTTGTTGACTATAGGCTTAAGAACTTTGCCACAACCTTGAAATACATATGTAAGGATTCTTGGGACTTTTTAAGAAGTATACAAGAAGATTTTTTTCAAGAAGAATTAATATTGATAACTACTGATGTTGTGGATTTGTTTCCAAGTATTCCACATGAACAGGGTTTAAATTGGTTCAATGAAACATTAGTGAAAGAATGAGGTATGGCGGCTAGTACTATTAATTTACTTGTTGAATTCATGGAAATTATATTGAAAAATAATTTCATGTTCTTTAATGGAGAGATATATAAACAAAAAAAGGGGGTGGCAATGGGTGCACCATGTGCCTCAATGTATGCAAATATAGTATTACACAGATGGGAGCAGGACTTCATTTTTTCCACTCAATGGAAGGAGTATATAAAGCACTATACCAGGTTTCTAGACGATATAAGTATCTTGTGGAGTGGTACTGAGAAACAGCTTTTGGAATTTTTTGAATACATCAACTCCACGACTTCTTTTTTGTCTTTCACATATGTCAGTAGTAATAAGAAAATGAATTATTTGGACGTGACAGTTTCTAAAGATTGTGTCAATAATAGGTTCACTTCCAAGTTGTACAGAAAGCCCACTTTTTCCAACACATACCTACATTTCACAAGTGGCCATCCTTATTATCAGAAAAAAGGTATTATTAAAGGGCAAATGATCAGGGCATCAAGAATGTCAGGTACTGTAGAATACTTTATGGAAGAATTGATGACATTAAAAAGTATGTTTTTAGAAAGAGGTTATCCTGAAGGATTGATAGATGAAATGGGTAAGGAAGTCCTGGAACATAGAGAGAATAAATATCCCCCTTTATTAGGTTTGGGGCTGACCCAGGAACCAAAACTCAGTCAAGTCAATAATACTTTTTTTTCTAATAACTATACACACACCTATTCAACAACTCTAAACAAACTGAAGAGGTAATCACTAAGTTTTGGCCGATTTTAACAGGACACGAAGAATTGAAAAAATACATTTCGAAGTATCCTAAATTTACCAGACGTAGGGATACCAACATAAAAGAATTATTTGAGAAATTTCAACCCCAAGGGAGAACTAGTAATAGTAAGAATTTGAAAAAAAAGGCACTTACAAATGTGGAATGTGCAAGCAGTGCACATTCATTTCAAATAGAGGCTCTTTACATATCCCTTCAAGGAATTTTTATTTCAAAGCCAACATTTATGCGAATTGTGCAACGCAAGGAGTAGTATATTTGGGTTATTGCACAAAGTGTTATAGTTTTTATGTTGGTAAAACAGAGAGATCATTAAGAAAGAGAATTTATGAGCATTTGTATGAAGTCTTGAGAAAAAAAGAAACCAATGTTTTTTATAAACATTCTACTTCATGCCCAGAGATGTGTTTAAACTTTATTGTGTTAGAACAAGTACAAATGGATGGTAGAGGGGGTGATTGGGAAGCAAGTCTAGAATATAAGAAACTTTTGTGGCAGCTCAAATTAGATGCTGCCACTATTCCTGGTTTAAATGACAATATAAACATAAAAAGTGTCCTTAAATTAAGAATGGCCAGACTGTGATTTCATAGTAATTCAATGTATTGTTTATAGAAATTGTTAATTGTTTGATCAGTATGCCATTTGCTTAGTTACATTAATGTAATACAATATGGGATAATATGTATATCATTCTTTGCAATACATTGGTTTTTAACAAGTATTTTAGGGAGTAGTTTATATATAAAATATTTATAAATTATTTAAAAATTTTTAAGAAAATTTTCATCATGTTTTATTAAGAACATTTTGCATAAACTTTGTTTATTTAATTATTTATATATTTATACATTATAACATTTACATATATTTTATATACATTTCAATATTTTTTATAGGTTCATAGATTAGTACTAAGCTAACTGCCTTTGCAAGCCATTTTAAGCTTAGCCAATTATCCCTTGTGAGACTCAAACCCTGCACCTTGTGTTTGTAAGGCAAACACCTTAACCATTAGGCCACCCTCCCACAATATTTATATACATGCTAGTTTTAATAGATATGGCAAAGGGGGCCACATCCACTTGCTGCTCCATTGTTAAAATTTCCAATTTAACTGTTTTTGGAAAGGAGATAATTTTGATATTTCAGCATGTGAAACTGACAATTCAACGCTCTCATGGCTAGAGTGGAAGAATAGTTACCTGAGAAGCCCCCTCAGCCTGGCCTGCCTCCTGAGAGGGTATATCCTGTAACAGTAAAGTTTCAGCCTGAGACTCCATAGAAACTCCTGGCAAAACCTCAGGCTCCACTGAGCCTCCTAAAGAACCGACGTCCGGGACTGCCGGTTCATCAACCCTAGGCTTCGCTGTTTTGTCCTTGCGCTTCTTGGGCTTTGGCGGCCGGAGCATCCGACGGCATTTTATAATTGCAACGTTTCCCAAACACTAATCTGGCACAGTCTAACCTCCTCTTAATAGTGCGTTTGTTAAACTAGCACAAGAGCGGCAACCAACAACGTCGTGCTCAGGCCCTAAACAAGGTATACACAATGTATGGTAATCCCTATGAGGTATTTGTTTCCCACAAGAAATACAGTTATTCACTTTTTCTGACATCCGGTTAAATACTGAGGCAAGAAAACAAAATGTTCCCAACGGGTACTTAGCCAACTCTGATTCGGTCTGAAACTCCGGTTTCGGAAATATTTCAGAACGCCAACCTGCACTCGCAAAACTGCTTCTGCATCGGACCACGCGGCAAAAAAGACTGAGGATATGACGCCGGTCATGCGATTAGTACCCTGACGCACTGACGCGTCAGGCCCACGCGCCCTGACCGACGTCAGCCTTATACTCTGGTATTCGGGCCGACTGGATGCGGACTATACCCAATAGTAAGGACTGCAGCAATGGAAAACGAAGAACATTACCTTCAGATACAAGGGTATAGTTTGCCTTGGTGAAGTTATTTAGTCTGATTTCACCCTTTGTGAGTTCTGGTGTTAGTTGCAGTTCAAAAGTGACTGATTTGTGGTCAGTTTTAACTAATGAGGGTCCAACAGTTGCAGCAGAGCACCTGTTTGACATGTTGGTGAGGACCAGATCTAGGATGTTCATTCCTCTTGTCAGGGTATGGACAATTTGCTCCAGGGCATTTGAATTCGCAAAGTCAAGGAACTTTTGTGCTAGCGAGTTTGGGCTAAAGTAGGTTTCCCAGTTGATGGAGTGATAATTGAAATCCCCCATAATCAGTGTGTTCGGTAAAATCTTGATTGTCTTCAGTTTGGCTAGGTAAGCTTCATGGGTGTCATGACCCACTGAGGGGTATCTATAACTGGCTAAGATATAAATGGGAGTCTTGCTCACTGTAACCTGGACCTGGAGTAACTCCATGGAAATGTCCAGTCTAACAAGACGGGAGGTGAATTTCTCTCCAATATAGATTGAAACACCACCTCCTTTGGTTTTCACACGTTCGTTTTGCGGTCTACAGGGTACTCCCTGAGGACTTAAACCAGGCTTCTGTGACTGCACAGACACCTACATCTTCTAGTGACAGAAATGCTTCCAGGGAGTGCAGTTTTTGGTTTAAGCTCCTAGCATTTAGCAGCATGACCCTTATTTTGTTCTGACTGGATAATTTCATGTCAGTAATGTTGATTTCAAGACTTTGCCTAACAAAGGGACTATGGGGGAGGCAACAGCCTTTGCCAGCAGCCAAAAGCCTAGGGGTGCCAGGTGCAAACCATCTCTGGCAAAGCAGAGAAGTTTGTCAACCATGGCTTTCCAGGCAGACAGGAACCGCATTCCTCTTGGAATGTCACCAAAAACTAAGCCAATTATTGAAATCAATAATTTTTTGTTTATACTGTGGCATCACTCTAGGTGAGGGTAGTATACTGCTCAAGGCTAGGGACATACCTGCCTGGGACACATACTCGGAGAGCGCGACCATGTCTCTCTTCCTACAGTCCAACAAGGTAAGTCTCAGGTCATTCACACCAGTGTGAACTATGACAGTCATAGGTTCATAGGTAGGTACTAGGCTATCTGCCCGAGGGCATTTATAAGCCTAGCCAGAGTGTGTCGGCTTTCGCCACCCCATTGATTGATTAACTGATCCTTTGTCAAGCAGAGCCAATGAAGTGATCCCAGGAGTGTATTTTCTGTTACCCATCCACTCGTCAAGGTTTCTCTTGAGTGTTAGTGAGGGGCTCTGCCTGATGTAATTTGGAATTTTGTTCCAAAGCATGGGGAGTCTCTGTGACAGAAATCTATCCCTCCAGCATGTTCTATTTATTGTTGTGGCGAAGTTTAGCTCACTAGAGCATGTGGCTCGCAGTGACTTGGATTTCTTTAGGTGGAGCATGTCCATCAATTCTGAGTTGGACATGGCTTTGTAAGTCAGGCAGAGATCACCTCTGAGTAAGCGATATGCCACTGAGTACAGCCGGAGTTTTTTCAGTCGGGCTGCATAGGACATATGTTTGAGACCAGTAATCCTCTTGATGAGGTACTTTTGTGGTCTTTCCAGCTGTTGGAAGTGTCTTGTGAGGTACATCCCAAATGGGGCATTGTAGTCTATGATGGGTCTAATGAGTGGCAGTAGAGGGCACTATAACCTCTTTATTTCTAGATGTGAACCCTTTAGTAATTAGATGGGCCACATAGAAGGATTTCCTAACTACTTTGGCAATATGATTGTCAAAGGAGGGATTACTATCTACCTGGGTCCCCAGATCTCTTATCACCTCTTCTGTATTAAGGGGCTGCCACCTATGTGGTAATTCGTGGGTGATTTGTTTTTCCCAAACGGGATGACTATGCATTTTTTGGCATTTAGCTTGAGGCCATGACTTTGACACCAGGTGTCCGTCTCAGTAAGGCCCTTTTGGAGGATGTCCGTGTCAGCCGGAGAGTCAATTATGGCTCCCAGTTTGCAGTCATCGGCGAACTTGGTTAGCCATAGTCCTCCTGTGTTTGCCTGTATTTCTGAGAAGTATATGCTGAACAGTAGGGGTCCCAGGACCGAGCCTTGCGGGACACCACTTGTGACTGGTTTAGAGTCGGATCAGGAGCCCGCTATTCTTACCTTGTGAGTTCTGTCTGTAAGCCAGTTGGCAACCCATCTCATGACGTAGGGGTTTATGTTCAGGCTGGTGAGTTTTGCTGTAATACCCGAGTGGGGAATGGTGTTGAAAGCCTTGGCGAGATCAAGGTAGGCTGTGTGAACCACCTTTCCCTCGTCTATGGCCTTGGTGACTGTCTTGAAGAAATCAACCAGGTTTAGTAGGCATTATCTGCCCTTAACAAAGCCAAACTGGGTCGGATCAAGTGTTTACAGGTTCCCAATGTCTTTGTTAATGAGTTCCATGATGATGCGCTCCATAGCTTTGCAGACCAAGCTAGTCAGGCTTATGGGGCAATAGTTACCAGAGTCAGTTGTGGCCCCTCCTTTGTGGAGAGGAATAACCGTTGCTGTGTGCCATTCTATGGGCACGTAGCCTGTGGAGAGGCTGAGGTTGAACAGTGTGTTTAGGTGGGGGGTTAGTTTGTTCTGTATTTCTTGCAATACGCAGCCTGGGATACCATCTGGTCTCATTGAAGCTGAGTATTTTTTGGCTTTTGAAAGGGCTGTTTTCACCTGTGCGATTGTGATTTTTGGGACTATACACTTTACTGGTATTGTTGTGGGCCCTTTTGAGGGTGAGAGGGAGGTGAAGTTTGCACTGAATCTATCTGCCAGGATGTTGGCAGTATCAGTAGGTTCAAACCTAAGATACCAATAATTTTTGGAATCCCCAAGACACATAAAGGTCTTGAACCATTAAAATTCAGGCCTATAGTGTCAGGTAAAGGAGGAATTCTAGAACCTATAGGAAAGTTTGTTGACTATAGGCTTAAGAACTTTGCCACAACCTTGAAATACATATGTAAGGATTCTTGGGACTTTTTAAGAAGTATACAAGAATATTTTTTTCAAGAAGAATTAATATTGATAACTATTGATGTTGTGGATTTGTTTCCGAGTATTCCACATGAACAGGGTTTAAATTGGTTCAATGAAACATTAGTGAAAGAATCAGGTATGTCGGCTAATACTATTAATTTACTTGTTGAATTCATGGAAATTATATTGAAAAATAATTTCATGTTCTTTAATGGAGAGATATATAAACAAAAAAGGGGGTGGCAATGGGTGCACCATGCGCCTCAATGTATGCAAATATAGTATTACACAGATGGGAGCAGGACTTCATTTTTTCCATTCAATGGAAGGAGTATATAAAGCACTATACCAGGTTTCTAGACGATATAAGTATCTTGTGGAGTGGTACTGAGAAACAGTTTTTGGAATTTTTTGAATACATCAACTCCACAACTTCTTTTTTGTCTTTCACATATGTCAGTAGTAATGAGAAAATGAATTATTTGGACGTGACAATTTCTAAAGATTGTGTCAATAATAGGTTCACTTCCAAGTTGTACAGAAAGCCCACTTTTTCCAACACATACCTACATTTCACAAGTGGCCATCCTTATCATCAGAAAAATGGTATTATTAAAGGGCAAATGATCAGGGCATCAAGAATGTCAAGTACTGTAGAATACTTTATGGAAGAATTGATGACATTAAAAAGTATGTTTTTAGAAAGAGGTTATCCTGAAGGATTGATAGATGAAATGTGTAAGGAAGTCCTGGAACATAGAGAGAATAAATATCCCCCTTTATTAGGTTTGGGGCTGACCCAGGAACCAAAACTCAGTCAAGTCAATAATACTGTTTTTTCTAATAACTATACACACACCTATTCAAACAACTCTAAACAAATTGAAGAGGTAATCACTAAGATTTGGCCGATTTTAACAGGACACGAAGAATTGAAAAAATACATTTCGAAGTATCCTAAATTTACCAGACGTAGGGATACCAACATAAAAGAATTATTTGAGAAATTTTAACCCCAAGGGAGAACTAGTAATAGTAAGAATTTGAAAAAAGGCACTTACAAATGTGGAATGTGCAAGCAGTGCACATTCATTTCAAATAGAGGCTCTTTACATATCCCTTCAAGGAATTTTTATTTCAAAGCCAACATTTATGCGAATTGTGCAACGCAAGGAGTAGTATATTTGGGTTATTGCACAAAGTGTTATAGTTTTAATGTTGGTAAAACAGAGAGATCATTAAGAAAGAGAATTTATGAGCATTTGTATGAAGTCTCGAGAAAAAAAGAAACCAATGCTTTTTATAAACATTCTACTTCATGCCCAGAGATGTGTTTAAACTTTATTGTGTTAGAACAAGTACAAATGGATGGTAGAGGGGGTGATTGGGAAGCACGTCTAGAATATAAGGAACTTTTGTGGCAGCTCAAATTAGATGCTGCCACTAGTCCTGGTTTAAATGACAATATAAACATAAAAAGTGTCCTTAAATTAAGAATGGCCAGACTGTGATTTCATAGTAATACAATGTATTGTTTATAGAAATTGTTAATTGTTTGATCAGTATGCCATTTGCTTAGTTACATTAATGTAATACAATATGGGATAATATGTATATCATTCTTTGTAATACATTGGTTTTTAACAAGTATTTTAGGGAGTAGTTTATATATAAAATATTTATAAATTATTTAAAAAATTTTAAGAAAATTTTCATCATATGTTTTATTAAGAACATTTTGCATAAACTTTGTTTATTTAATTATTTCTATATTTATACATTATAACATTTACATATATTTTATATACATTTCAACATTTTTTATAGGTTCATAGCCAACCTGCACCCACAATATTTATATACATGCTAGTTTTAATAGATATGGGTAGGATATAATTAAATATTAGGGTAAAGAACATAAAGTGAATTCATTCTATTGTATGATATAAGAATATAGATCCAATGTATTTTAACATTTTAATAAGGTTAACACGATTTCCTATATTTTATTGTATGGTAATGGTATAATGTTGCAAGTGAAGTGTAGTTAGGTCAGTCAATGACAGTATAGCTTTAAACTTCAATTATTACTGCTGTCACATGGTGGTAAATGCACCCTATATTAACAGCTCCATTCAGCATATATTTCATCTTGATAAAGCTTGGTATTGAAACCAAGCGAAAGCGCTTGATTCCAATTGTTTTTCTGGTTTAATGAAAGATTTTACACTGAATAGCGAACTTTTTAATGTTTATTTTAAGACAAGAACAATAAAGTCTGTTCCATTCTAACGTTTCTCCAACGGTCTGGTTCTTCACACAGTGGAAGTGTTGCTTCAGTATATTTTGTGCTATTTTGCACTAGATCAGTGCATATCTGCGAGCTGCCACTTAGATTCTTAACGTAGCTAAAGAAGGCTTTGTAGTTATCTTTTGAATCCTTTTCTTTCGAAGTTAGTCTTGGATGATTTCATGAGGGACCTCCGTTTCTTACTGATACTGATCAGGATGTCTTTCCGTCTTGGGATTTGCTTTTTTTCTGAACTAGTTTCCTCCTTCTATTGTATAGCCTGTTTATTGCAGGGGTCCAGCAAACTGGTTTCCTTCTCTAAGAGGAGTAAGTCTTGGTTTTGCTAGGATGGCACGATCCATGCATCCTTGTAGATGCTCATAGAGTGCATTTGTAAAGGTTTCTGCATCTTGGGCAGCGTTATCCTTTAGCGTGGGGGCTGTGAAACTTACCACCTCTGTCTTAAGTAAGGTGAAGTTTGCTTTAGAAAAGTTTTTTACTGTGGTTTCCTTAGTTGGGGGTGGTGGTGGGGTGTGGACATCCAGAGTGATAAGCTTATGGTCTGATCTAACCAGTGATGGATTGACCTCCGGTGTGGAACACCTATCGCCCATGTTGGTGATGACCAGGTCCAATATGTTTTCACCTCTGGTAGGGGAATTTACCAGCTGATCCAGGGTGTTTGAGTTGATGAATTCCAGGAAGCGCTGGGCCTAGGAATTTGTACTCGAGTAGTTTTCCCAGTGAACTGTAGGGTAATTGAAATTGCCCAATATCAGGGTGTTTGGTAGGACCTTCATGTTTTCCAGTGCCTCCAGAAAGGTGGAGTGGTGGTCTTGGGTCATGGAGGGTGATCTCTAGCAGGCCACAATTTGCATTGCAGATTTGCCCGATGTTAGTTGCACATGGATGATCTCAGAGATATCATGCTGCGCCACTAACCTGGAGGTGTAGGTATCCTTGATGAATATGGATACACTGCCTCCTTTTGTGTTTCGGTCCGTGTTCTGTGGCCGAAACGTGTGGTATGAGTTGTAGCCTGGTAGTGCTGGGGTGCTCTCTGGAGCCTTGAACCAGGTTTCAGTTACTGCACAGATGTCGACGTCCTCCATACTGAGGAGTGCTTCGAGCGCGTGCATTTTGATATTTAAACTCCTGGAGTTGAGTAGCATAACCCTCAGTTTTTTGTTAATTGTGCTGTTTATGGAGGTGGGTTTGGCTTACGGTAACGATAATGGTACTTGTTGCTGACAGACCTGACTGCATGCATGATTTGGCGAATGCTGGCATCGGACAGGTAGCTGACCGTGGCTTTCTCCTTGTCCAAACAACCTGGTGAGTGGGACATCCAAATGTCTCAATATTGTGTTTCCAATAACAAGAAAACTTGTTTTTTGAGTCTTACACCTTACAGGCTTGGTGGGTGAGACAGTGATGTTGCTATGTGTCATGGGTGCTGTAGAGACTGTGTTAGCTGTAACAGACTTATGTTTTGGAGGTCTCTGGTGTTTCGGTAAGTTTTTCGAGAGAACCTCCACATATGTGGATTTACGTTTTTGATGTGCACTGTGTCTGTGAGTAGTAGTATGTGTATGAGTAGTGGTGATATGTGAATATGTAGTGCTGGGCGAGTTGAAAATCTTTTCCGTGTTACTGCTCTGAGTGAGAGAGAGAACAGATTCTAGATTCTTGGTGTAAATACATCTCTTGCACTCTGTACAAGATTGTGTTATTAGTAGAGGGTTGTCTGATACATGAGGCAATTGCTACACTGCCACAAGAGAGGCAAGTCAAGAAGGTTGGCAGGAGAAACCAGGGAAGTCCAACTGTCCACAATGCTAGGTTGAAGACTGTTGGTGGATTTTCAGAAACAAGCACGGAGGAGCTCAGCAAATTTCTGCCTGGGTTTTAAAATTTGTTGAATTTAATTGTCTGGCTTTGGTGCACAATTGCGCGGTAGTGCATGGTGTTGCACAGCATGTAAATAAGTAGAAACCTGCTCAGATGCAGGGCCTAGATACCAGAAGTTAAAACTTGAAAGAAAAAAAAAAAACTCTATGAGGATGCTTATTCCAAGCCCTAGACCAGTCTCCCTTTACCAGTCAGGTCCAATCAACACAATTCTCTCACAAAAGTGCAGACAGGCCCCTTCCATTAGAAAATGGTCTGGAAAATGTGCTCAGAACAAACAAACTAATACAAACAGTTCCAGAAGCAGCAGGTCTGGATCTGGACTATTCTACAGCTACTAGCTACACTAGTTTCAATGGGAAACACTAGAGAATGTTTAATACAGCAGAAAAACAGCAGTGAGACACTGAAAACATATTTAAAACAGCAGAAAATCACCCAGGAGCCGACCTCACTTTAGCTCGGTACAAACAACCCATGTAAATTACTCACACAAAAGTACCAAACTGTTACCACAGTCACTAGTACACCAAGAACACTGGGCAAAAATAGAAAAACAAATGCCAGGATGGGCTATGTGGTTACAATAAACTCTCAGTTGACCAGCACTCAAGCAATCAAAAAAAAAAAAAATTGAACTACAGTACAATTTTCATGTGTTGCACTTTGTCCCCCACTCCCCAGAAACAGACCTTACGTTTTTAGAGTTTTAAAAAGGAAGATTTGAATACATTCCCTCTCTTCCCTAACCTAAGAACAAGTCAAACCAAACAATAGTACACGGTATAGAATTAGTCAGGCCTATTTTAGTAGTAACTCTCAAGCAACCAGAAACTACAGTTATCTGGCTTCTACCAATCTCCATTGGTGCCAGTTAACTGAGAATTTACTGCATCTGTTCTGCAAAGACTAGTTCATTAATCTAAAAGAATCAATAAAAGGGAAAATATGAAAAAATATGAATGATAAACCAGAAAGACAGACCTGTAGTTCATTTTCTAAAACTCAGAAATATTACACAAAACCCAAAAAAGGGGCAACCAACCCAAGCCGCTAGTAATGACATCAACAGCAAAGTAAACTCAAACAGATTAACAATAAAGGTCTGAAAATATTTTCCTAGTACAGCAAACAACCACTGGTGAAAACAGATTTGATCTGATCAGTAAAAGATTAATAAAACTTCACAGTAGACATTACATTTAGCAAGAAAGAACAGCATAAACATTGTAAACTTCACCCCAATCAGTACAAATAGAAGTACTGTATATATTCAAAGGGGATGATGTAAGAAATATAAAGGGAATCTTTTCTTAACTGGTTGTAATAACCATCAGCTGATGTCAGTAATGAAGCCTGCACTTTGACAAGCACAATTTTTTATTCTTGCAGACATCTTTGTACCATTTTGTTGAAAATCAAATTTGTCAGTATGCTCGAGAGGCACACCTCAATGGACTGCAAAATAAAAACAAGAAACCACCCAAAGTCAGCTGCAAGTTTCGATCACTGTATGCAATGACACATCAGTCACTTAAACTGAACTAAAGGGAATGTATGGATCAGAGATACTTTCAACTCATTCAAACATTATTTCTGATAATTTATGCAGTAATAATGCTTGAAATGGAGAAAGGGACTGAGGAAGCTCAAAGTTAAAAGTTTGAAGGACTTCTGTTATGTTGAATGTTGCTCAGAGAATGCAATTACTTTTCCTTTTGCAAAGCATAAACTGGATATTATAAGTGGGTATGCACTGCAAACTGCTATGAATCCTAGTTATTGAAACTGTGAATGTCACAACTGTTTTCAGCAGTACTGGCTTATTAAAATTCAGTGTTTTTTGAGTTAACTCAGATGAGAAGTTAAAATGAGGTCCCATTTGCTTAACTTAATGGTAGCTCAGGTGGATGCAAAGGGTCCCATGGCAGTTAATGAGGAAAGTGTAGAGGTGATTTCTTCAGACATAGGAAAACAAACAGCTAAATCAAATAACTGAACAACTCTAACAGAAAGATATTTCAAGTTAACCTGTTCATTTTCTAATTGGCCCCCTTCATCCACACAGTAGAGCAGTATCCATGCGTTAACATTCTCTTCATACTTTCCTTGTATAAAAAAATACTGGCCTTTCCACATATTCTACCTAATGTTATGTGAGTAGTTCTAAAAAAAAAATAAAATAATTTAGTACAATGAATGTCCTTGGTTGTCAGACTTGGAAACTCTCTAATGTAAGAGAATTCAATAAACAAATTTAGAAAGGATGCAGTTTCCTCAAGTACAGGAGAATTTTCTAGGTGTTTTGGCCACATTAGCCTTATACAGTTCAGTTCTCCCCTTAAAACAGATCATCCCTAGTGGGAATAAACAAATCAAGACAGTAATCGGGCAATAAAACTAGGCATCAAAAAGGCACATCTTATCTCTGTCAATTACAAAAATGGAAATGAGAGAATGCTGCAGTAATATAATTCTTATGAGTCGGTGTTGTCTCTGTTCTCTAGAGTTAACATTCCTATTTTAACATGGACATAAGTTTTCCAGTCTGTGAGAAACTCTCAACATTTTCTTTGGCCTAAAAGTGCAATGAAGAAGTAACAAAGATGCAACATATTTAGAGAAAGCAGGGAGGTCACAAGATTAACACAATGCTCTCTGAAAATATCAGCCGATCATTATTTTAACATAGAATGCAGTAATTTCTTAATGGGCAGCAAAGTGAAAGCTGAGTAAACAAATCTGCTGCCTTTTGAATTCCTACCTCAGAACACCCACCATCATAAATAAATGGGTTCACGACTTCTTGGGGTGGGGGTGGGGACACAACAGTAAAAGTGGGAACAATTTATAATATCCTAATTAAAAAGTAAATTAAAGTAGCAGTGATGTAGACAGGGCATTATCTTTCGTAGCAAACTTAAAAAATCTAATGGAACAAGTATATTGTGTTCAATCTTGCCCCTTTGGCCAAAACTGAGACTGAAAAGGGTCTTCAAAGGATCATTCAGTTAAATGTAAGGGGGGATTAGTTAAGCTGGCTAACACAAAGTTCACATGTTTCTGCACCAATATTACTGAGATATCGTATGCATTGGCCAAAAAATCTTATCACATGAGGTTCCACTCCCTTGAAGAGTTTATAACTGTACACACAAACGTTTAGAGACATGATCAGGAAACCATTCAACCATGCACTCTACAGATACAAGACAACCCTACCTGGAATGCTAACAAATGCATGCTCTTTTGTTCTTCTCAATGCCTACATGTACTAGTCACCTATCTATGTACCGTTATTCAGTGCTCTAGTTTCCTCAACAGCGTCTGCTTACTACTTTCTTCACGTTCCTCTCTTCCATCACTTTCTTTTACCCTATTCAGGGCATGCACTTCAAAACACCATCACGTCACTGCTATTTGCTGCTTCAGTCTCCCCTTATGAAGTTGCTATGACACCACCAAATGCATTTAAAAGCTCACATAGGACTCTACCTCAAAGCATCCACTACCCAACTCTGGGACAATAAAACTTGAGCTAACAGAACAGGATCAGATGAGACATATTCAAAACCAGATATGAAACACATCTGTACAGGGATCAGCCATTCCTGAAATAATTAAAAACCTAGACAAGACACTGCTTGAGTGGCATTCAGCATTACAATGTGTTCCCCTGCAGTTTATCACTTTTTTTTTTTCATACACACACACATATATATATATATATATATATATATATATATATACACACATATATATATATATATATATATATATATATATGTTTATAGGCAGGTACTATATATATATATATATATATATATGTTTATAGGCAGGTACTAGGCTATCGGCCCTGGGGCCTATATAAGCCTAGCCAACAAATTTCCCTGGCTTTCGCCACCCAAGAAAGTTATTTTCCTGTGCCCCTGTCTAGCAGAGCCACAAAAGTGATCCCCAGGGTGAATTTCCTATTTCCCATCCAAATGTCGAGATTTTTCTTAAAGAGAGCTAATGAGGAGCTTTGCTTGACTTGAATGGGTAGTCTGTTCCAGAGCATGGGAAGTCTCTGGGATAGGAATCTATCCCTCCAGCATATTCTGTTTATTGTGGTGGCAAGGTTTAGGTCCTTGGAGCATGTGGCTCGGAGGGATTGGGGTTTCTTTAGCTGTAGCATGTCCAACAGATCTAGGTTTGACATGGCTTTGTATATTAGGCAGAGGTCGCCTCTGAGTAGGCGATAAGCGACAGAGTAGAGCTCAAGTTTTTTGAGACAGTCTGTGTACGGCATCTGTTTGAGGCCGGTAATCCTCAGAGTCAGGTATTTCGGTGGCCTTTCTAGTTGTTGTAGATGTCTTGAGAGGTACTCTACAATGGGTCTGATGAGGGATGAGTAGAGAAGAACAATGACCACTATTTTTCTGGAGGTGAACCCCTTTGTGATGAGGTGTGCCACACAGAAGGATTTCCAGACTACTGTGGCGATGTGATTATCAAAAGAGAGACTACTGTCCACCTGTGTCCCAAGGTCTCTTATCACACTTTCGGTGTTTAGTAGGCTACCGTCTATGTGGTAGTTCATGGGTACAGTGTTTTTCCCAAAGGGGATGACAATGCACTTCTTGGCATTGAGCTTGAGGCCATGACTTTGACACCAAGCATCAGTCTCAGTGAGGCTCCGTTGTAGAATGTCCACATCATTAGGCAATTCTATTATGGCACCTAGTGTGCAGTCATCTGCAGACTTCATTAGCCAAAGACCTGCTGTATTAGCCTGGACTTCTGAGAAGTAGATGCCAAACAGGAGAGGACCCAGGACTGAGCCCTGTGGTACTCCATTTGTCACTGGTCTGAAGTTGGATTTGGAGTCTGCTACTTTCACTGTGTGGGTTCTGTCAGTGAGCCAGTTGGCCACCCATCTTGCGACAGGGATTTATGTCCAGTCTAGTGAGTTTATCTATAATTCCAGAGTGGGGGATGGTGCTGAAAGCCTTGGCTAGGTCAAGATAGGCTGTGTGCACCACCTTACCCTTGTCCACGGCTCTGGTGACTGCTTCAAAGAAGTCAATCAGATTTAGGAGACATGACCTAACTTTTACAAACCCAAACTGAGTGGGGTCCAGAGTTTGGAGGTAATCTATGGACTTGTTTATAAGCTCCAAGATGATACATCCCATGGCCTTGCAGACCCGGCTCATCAGGCTAATGGGGAGGTAGTTTCCAGGGGTCCGTGGTGGTGCCCACTTTGTGGAGTGGGATAACCATCAATGTGTGCCATTCAGTAGACACAAAGCCTGAAGTGAGGCGATGATTGAACATGGTACTTAGGTGGGGTGCCAGTTCGTTCTGCAGTTCGTGCAGAACGCAGCCTGGGATGTTGTCAGGTCCCATGGATGCTGTGTTCTTGGCTTTGGAGAGTGCGGTCTTTACTTGTGCAGCCATGATTACAGTGATGGGCCCTTTGGGGGGTGAGGGGGGATGATGTTTGCACTGAACCTATCTGCCAGGATGTTGGCAATATCAGTTGGTTCTGTATATCTAGTGCCATTGTGCTGTAGCTCAGAGCAGATCTGAGTTTCGCCATTGAGGTTCTTGCCATAGCAGTACAATGCTTTGTGGTTGTCTTTAGAATTTTTTTCTATTTATTTTTCAGTGGCGATTTTATTTCCGTAACTAGATTTGGAGGATTTTATGAGGGATCTCAGCTTCTTACTGAGGCTGACCAGGGATTTCCTGCAATTAGGGGATTTTGCTCTTTTTTGCAACATCTTCTTCCTTCTGTTGTAGAGTTTGTTTATGGCTGGGGACCACCAGATTGGCTTCCTTTTTTTGGAGGATAGCATCTTGGTTCTGTTGGGGATGGCATAATCCATGCACTCCTGTATGTGCTTATACAGTGCATTTGTATAGGATTCAGCAGTCATACCTCTATTTTCTACCTGTATGGGTGTTGTGAAGCTTGCCACTTCTGTCTTAAGAAGCATGAAATTGGCTTTGGAGAAGTTTTTTAGGGTGGTTTCCTTAATGGGGGGGTGGGGTGGAATACTGATGCCTAGGGTGATTAGCTTGTGGTCGGATCTGACCAGCGAAAAGTTGACCTCTGACGTGGAACATCGGCTGCCCATACTGGTAATGACCAGGTCCAGGGTACTGCTGCCCCCGGTGGGGGTACAGACAAGCTGATCCAGGGCAATGGAATTTATGAATTCCAGAAAGTGTTGAGCAAATGAGTTAATACATGAGTAGTTTTCCCAGTTGATGGTGGGGTAGATGAAATCGCCCATTATTAGGGTATTGGGCAGCACCTTATCATCCAATATATCAAGAAATGTGGATTGGGCATCCCAGGGCATGGTGGGGGATCTGTAACAAGCTACAACCTGGACTGCAGTCTTGCCCAGTGTTAGCTGCATTTGGATAAATACGGATGCATTATGTTGAGCAACTATCCTGGAGGTGTGGATATCCTTAATGAATATGGACAGGCCCTCCTCTTTTAGTGTTTTGGTCCAGGTTAGGTGGCCGAAAGGTGTGGTATGAGTTATAGCCTGGTAATTCAGGGGTGCGCTCTAGAGCCTTGAACCAGGTCTCCGTCACTACACAGATGTCGATGTTCTCCATTTTAAGGAGTGCCTCGAGTGAGTGCATTTTGAGGTTTAGACTTCTAGCACTGAGTAGCATTACCCTCAGATTTTGCTTGCTTATACCTTCTATGGTGGGTCAGATTGTCGTTTGAACCTTGCCTAAAAAAGGCACTACAGGGGTGGCAAGAGCCTTAGCCAGTATCCGGAATCCCAGGGGCGACAGGTGCAGGCCATCTCTGGCAAAGCATCGTGGTCTGTCGATCATGTCATCCCAGGCAGAAAGACACTGGATCCCCTTAGAATGACAAAAGAATCTTAGCCAATTGTTGAAGTCAATCACTTTGTCATTGTATTGTGGTATCATTCTGGGGGATGGCAGGATGCTACTCAGGGCTAGGGTCAAACCTGCCAGGGCTACATGATCC
Organism: Protopterus annectens; assembly: GCF_019279795.1. Lineage (NCBI taxonomy): Eukaryota > Metazoa > Chordata > Ceratodontiformes > Protopteridae > Protopterus > Protopterus annectens. The sequence goes on from NC_056745.1 coordinate 206,444,111, forward strand.
GAGTGCTCCTCCATGTCTCTTTTCATGTAGTCCAGGGAGGTACGTCTCAGGTCATTCACACCAACATGGACAATGACAGAGCCATATTTGCACTTGTTGTGGAGTGACCTGAGTGCTTGCATTATGTGGTGGATCCTGCCACCAGACAGGCAGCTGACAGTAACTTTCTCCTTGTTTAGCCTGGTGAGTGGGACATCAGTATGCCTGACTATAGAGTCACCTATGACTAGTGTGTTGGGTACGTTGTTTTGCCTTATGGGCTGCGGTTGAGTGGCACACTGATTTTGTGGGCTATGTGCCATTTGGGTAGTGTTGGGGGGGGGTTGCTTGTGTTTCAGTTTTGGAGGTCTCTATTGTTTGGGCAGATTTTTATTGAGAGCCTCCGTGAAAGCAGGTTTGTGTTTTGTGTTACTATGTGTGTGGTGTGGTGCAAGTGTTTACCTTCTCCTTTTCAGTGTCTAGTACAGTCTTGGCTGGAGAGAGCTTGGCTTCCAGTTTGGCTATATAAGTGCATCTCTCACAGTTTGTAGTGTTGGGTGGTAGGAGGAGAGGCCTGTCAGAGTACATGAGGCAAATGCTACATTGCCCCAAGTTGCCCAGATTCATCAGGTGGACAGGGGAAAATACCGGGAGCCAACCCTTAGACATGCCTGGTTAGGTGCTTATTAATTTAAGTTCTAAAAACTGTTTTCCTCCTAACAAGTGAGGAAAGTTGAGTGCTGCAATAATTTGTAGATTATTTAGTGCTTGCAACGAGTTTTGAACAAGTGCTGAGCACAAGGAAACAGTTTTGAGTGCTAAAACTAGAAAACTGGCTAGTTCTAAGGGAAAATTTAGAACAGCAGACTTTCTGGCACCGGGAACAGTTTACACAACTTCAGGAGGTGAAGAATAGATGTAACAGATGCCTAGAAAAGGTGTTGGAAAGAAATCAGGCAGCAGTTAAGCAAGGATACTAGACAATGATTCCCAAGCTCCAAAGACTATTAGCTAGCATGTTAAGGCAGCAAAAAAGTAGACAGATACACAGACAAGGGAACAGACACAAGAACAGGGGAAATGTTAAAATATCCATACCAAACAGTTGGGGTCTTCACTGAACATTACAGGGAACTATACAAGGCACAAGAGTGACTGGGCTACAAAACTAGGAGGATTTTCAAAAGACCTGGAGCTCCCCAAACTAACATGAGAAAAAAAAAGAAATACTAGCGAGACCTATCACTAAGCAGAAAATATAAGAGCAGATAGTAAAATAAAGGAGAACAAACATCATGACTGGATGGTCTTGTCTTCCAAGAGAAGTGTGGAGGGATAACAGAAAAAAGATAATCTTGATTTTATTTATTTATTTAATATTTGTTGACCGGGTTAGTCCAGCTGGGTTGGAGCCCTTTTTCAGTGGAGACGCGGGGAGAAAAGCTCAACAAAAACATAGACACAATTACATGACTACATTAACATAATACATAGCTATATAAACAATAGTTACCAGTAGAGAAAAATTAAGCTGAGTTTAAAATGATTGACAAACAGATTCTAAGAATCAGCAAAGTACACCTGGTACAGTACAGGGTAAAAGGAAACAAACAGAAAAATGTACATTCGTCATCATCGGTTCAGCCGAATAGCCACAGTGGGTAGAACTAGTTAAGGCACAATAAATTCTTTTTGAGTCTATAGTAGATGTGCAGGTATAAGGTAGAGAAACTATAACAAGTAGGAGTAATGTAGAGAAACACAGTGGAAGAGAAAAGAAGTAGGGTGATACAGGTGTGGAGGAAGGGAGGAGAGCAACTTGCAGAAAGGAGTAAGGTCAATCAGGGGGATGATTACACTGACACGGTCTTGCATTGCTTAGGTGTTTATTTATTTATTTGTTTGTTTGTTTATTTTTTTACAGCATTTCTGAACTGATGTTTAGGCTTAATATTTCGAATGTCCAGAGGAAGTTTATTCCAGCTCTCAGCTGGGGAATAGCTGTAAAGGTTCTTGCCAATGTTGATCTTTGGCTTGTATATAGAAAGGAGTTGTGTTCTGAGCTCCGAGGAGTTCTAGGTGGGGAGTAGGGGGAGATGATTGAGGTAATGCTGGGAAAGAAAGACGGCTGCTGCAGTACAGAGTGAATTATCTGAAGCTGAGAGAGAAGGTTGTGGGGAAGCTCTAACCAGTTTAGTTTCCTGAAGGCTAAGCAGTGATGAGAACAGCATGGGTGTTCGGCAGCAAATTTGGCCACCTTGTTGTAAGTGGATTCTAGTTTAGAAAGAAGTACGGTTTGTAAGTTGGTGAGGATTTGAGAGCCGTAGAGAAGGGTTGGTAGTAGGTAGGCATGGGATAGGGCTGTCTTGGCTTTGCCGGATAAAAAGTTTTTGTTCCTGTAGAGGAGTCCAAGTTTTTGGTGGGTTTTCTTAATGTTACTGAGTACAAGTAGGTCAAATTTCAGCTGGTCATCAATAATGACCCCAAGTAGTCTGGTGTGAGTTTCAGCTGTGATGGGTGTGTTACTGTGGAAAGTGATAGAGAAAGAAGGTTTCAGATGAATCATTGTTTTGGGACGAAGAGCAAGAGTTTAGTCTTCTTTGAGTTTAAGATTAAGTGGTTCTGGTTAAGTCAGTTTTTGACAGACAAAAAGGAGTCCTGAGTTGTAGTATGTAGATCGGACAGGGTATCTGCTATGGTGATGACTGTGGCGTCATCAGCATATTGTACCAGTGATGACTGTGGTGTGGAGGTAGATAATCGATTTGTGAAAATATTAAATAGTAGTGGGCCCAGTATTGAACCTTGGGGAACCCCCATATTTATAGGAAGTTCGGGGTGGTAACAGAAAGCCATTTAACAGATTGGAAACGATTGCTGAGGTAACTAGAGAACCAGGAGATAGTAGAGGTGGATAGGTTGAGTTCGGGGAATTGATTTAAGAGGAGGAGGTGAGAGACTGTGTCAAAAGCTTTTGAGAGGTCAAGAAAGAGGCAAGAGACTAGTTTGTTCTGGTCTCTGGCTTGTGAGATTGAGTTGATGAAGGAAATGAGGGCAGTAGAGGTACTGTGCGAGGGTGAAAGCCATGTTAGCTGGGGGGTGGTTAGGTTCTCTTGTATGAGGTATTGTACGATTTGTTTGTGTACACATTTTTCCAAGATCTTAAGAGAGGGGTGATAGAACTGCAATGGGCCTAAAGTTGGCTAGTTCGGTAGAGCTGCCTCCTTTATAGACGGGTATGGTGTAGAATTTTTTTCCAAATTGCAAGGACTTTGGCCTCAGTAATGGATCAGTTAATGATAATAGAGATGGGTAGGGAAATGGAGTTGGCTGCTTTCTGGAGAAAAAGTGGAGGGAGACCATCTGTTGAGGGGAACCAAAGTTTAAGAAACAGGGATTTAAAGTAGCTGGTGGATACAGTTTTTATGAAGAAGGCTGAGGAGGTGTTAGAGGGTTTAAGAGGGTTGGTGGGTGGGGTAGTTTCAGTGTTGGAATTGGGATGGTTGGTTAATTTGCTACTGGAGTCTACAAAATAGGAGTTAAAGTTAGTAGCAGTTTGAAGAGGAACGTTTGTAGCACTAGGTTGGGGAGAGGAGGGGTTGCCTGGATGAAGGATTTGGTTAATTGTATGCCAGAACTTCTTCGGGTTGTTTAGGTGCGACTTAGGAGGGTTTGTGTACTAGTTTCTCTTATCATTGGTGACAGCTTTTTTAGAAAGCTTATGTAGATGTCTGTACTGCTGGAGATGGGAGGGCAGCTTGGTTTTAGTCCAGAGCTTCCAGGTTTTATCCCTCTGAACCATTAGGGAGCGGGTGGAGTTTGTTAGCCAAGGGGATATGGCTGCTTTTATTCTAACACTGCATATGGGGGATAGGGAGTTGAGTATGTTAAGGAATATGTTGTTAAATTCCATTACTGCTTCATCATGGAGTAAATGGCTGAGGAATGACCAATTGATAGCTGAGAGCTGGTTGTTTAAGTTGTTAGAGTCAAAGTTTGTTAATTTGTGACATGCTACTTTAATTGGGTAGTGGTCACTAAGGGTATCGGCTAGGGCTTTTGGGAAGTGATATTTCTGGGGGTGTGATACTAGAATCCAGTCAAGGACAGGTGAAGGATTAGTATATTTAGAGGAGTAATTAGGTGTGAATATTAGTTGGGTGAAACCATGTAAATTAATGGAGGAAGAGGGGGATTCAAAGGAAAGAGTTAGCCAGTTAATGGTGACATCTCCCAGGAGTATTGTTTCATTGGAGAGTGAGGAAAGAAACTTTCCAGTGCTGCAATGTTGTCACTAGGTGGAATGCAGATTGCAGCTACATTAAGTGAGGTGTGAGTACTTAATTTACAGTTTGCAACAAGAAGTTCTGCAGGTGAGGCTGGTGGGGAGGGAATAGTTAGAGGGGTTACAGTAAGGTGGTTAGAGAACATGATAGCAACACCAGCTCCTTTTTTGGGGGTTCTATCTAGTCCTAAGATGTTATAACTGGGGGGACAGCTTTGTCAGTAATATGGGGTTTCAGCCATGTTTCACAGAGGGCTATAAAGTCTGGGGAGTGCTGAGATATCCAGGAATGGAATTCAGTAGTTTTGTTCATTATGCTTCTCATATTAATGGAATATAGAGAGATGTGTTTTGGCAGGATATTACAGTCGGGAGGGGTGGATTGGATGGAGGTAGCATCACATGGGGAGGGGAAGCCTGGCCCAGGGTTGGGGTGTATGTCACCTGCAAGTAGAGGGGAGAGGAGATTGGGAACAGGATGTGGAGTAGGGGTGTCAAGTAGATAATATTTTGGTTTTCCCTTAGGGAAGTTAGGCTTCCAAAGTAACCGACTTTGCTGTTGAAGGGAAGGTTGTTGACAGAGTAGATGGTGCTACTGTCATGAATGAATGAGGGAGTTGTGGGAAGACTGGGTGATTGGTAGAGGTAGGTGACTGGTAGTTGGGTTTGAGGGGAAAGCTGTAAGAGGAGAGGTTGTATAAGATAGTTAGGGTAGAAGTAGTTAGTGCTAGGAGGAGGGTGAAGGAATTCATGGTGTAGTGTAGATGGATTAGGGAGTGTTGCACGAGTGATGGAGATTAGATATAAAGGTTGATGTATGGATAAGGATTAAGAGCAGAAGGAGTTAGAGTGCGCCAGCTAGTGAAGGTGAGACTCAACTATCAGTGTTACAGATGGTGGTAGGGAGGGGAGGAGGACTGATTGAAGGTTAGGGGTTGGAGGGGTGGGGTTTGTGAGAGAGAGAAGACAGGAAATTAAATCAGTAAAGTTTTATGTAGGAAGGTATACTAGTCTTAAGCTTGGGAGTTACTGAAAGTGGGATAGGGACAGTGGAACCAGAGAGTTCAGGCACCTACGCCCTATGTCCAGTTAACAGAGCAGGTATTTGTAGGCAAGTGTGGTACTACACAATAAAATAATGTAGTTGGGACAGTTTAATGGAGTCTCGGGGGGGGGGGGCATCTGAGGTGGGCTAGTTAGGTGAGTTGTTTTACCTTGTGTTACAGTGCCATCTAGTGGGCAGAGTGGAAATACTAAAACTAAGAAAGAAGGTCAGGAGATGAGAAGGAAGGGATCAGGTGGGGAGACGAACACTGTCAGGAGTCCTTTGCGAGTGTGCAAGCCCTAGCAGAGTCCAGTACACCAACTATTTACAAAGAGTGTAGTTTAATTCTTAATTAGCTAAGTTTAGCAGTACCAGCTAATTATTTCAGGACTAGGACCACAGTGATTGCTAAAACATAGGCTGCACATACATTGTTCAATGGGGAGGTTTCAGTCCCATTTTATGTGCTGTTAGGGAGCCTGTTAATAGTTCTCCAGGTTTTCAGTGTGGTGCCGTGCAAAAACCAACACATTTAGGCTGAAGAAGAAGAAGATTTTAAAGATGTTTCATAAAGAAACAGAACAGAAAAACGTCCCAGAATACTGTCAATTTAATTTTTTCAACAACATTAAAAGAGGGAAGAGATCTGGCTTGCTCAGTGTCATACCTCTCCAGAGCAGTGCTAAACCATGAATACAAAATATTTACTACGATACTGGCAAAAAAAAATTTCACCAGTAGTCCCAAGATAGATCAATATGGATCAAAGTGGTTTTGTAAAAGGAAAACAAACATTTGATAACATTCTGAAAACTAATATGATAGATACATAAGAAAAAAACAAGAGAGCTCAGATGCTACAGGGACTAGATGCTGAAAAGGCATTTGATAGAATGCATGGAAGGTATTTATGGGAAGTGATACATAGAATGGGCCTTTTTAATGGAATTTCTCTCTCAAAAACACTAGACTGATAAAATAAATGGGAAGATCACTCCAGAGTTTGCAGTTCATAGGTTCATAGGTTAGTACTAAGCTAACTGCCCTTGCGAGCCATTTCAAGCCTAGCCAATTATCCCTTGTGAGACTCAAACCCTGCACCTTGTGTTTGTAAGGCAAACACCTTAACCATTAGGCCACCCTCCCTCCGAGATACTGTACAAGGATGCCAGTTTTCCCCTTTATTTAAAAGCCTTATCACATAAATAAATAAATAAGGCAATCAGGTATAAACAGATGGGAAGACTTAGGGTACCAACAGAAAATGATGGGATCGTGGTGTTCCTGCAACAGTGACCATCATCTTCAGCTACAAAGTACAGTTTTGTACCTACCATAAATGTAGATGTTCGAGTGCTTATACAGCTGCAGTCATAACAGATGGGTTTTCCTGCCGTCAGGCGGGTCCTCGGTCGGCCGAATTCCAAAGTATAGGTCCGGCGTCAGATGTCGTCGCTTCTTCCCTGTCGTCAGTGCGACAGGGGTATAAAAGAACCAGCCGACGCCATTTTCTTCAGTTTTTCTTGCCCCAGATGTCAGGTGCCCCCAGAAGGAAGGCAAAACATAAATGCAAATGCCATATAATCAAAAAACAGTAGTTGCAAGCAAATACAGCATAAAAGAATACCCCAATGAGGTTGTATGAGGAGGTGTTCGCCATTAGGCCTGTCCCAAGAGGGGAAGGAGGGAGGGAGGGAAACCTGGACTGCAGCTGTATAAGCACTCGAACATCTACATTTATGGGAGGTACAAAACTGTACTATGTTCATCGTGCATACAGCTGCAGTCATAACAGATGGGTAGAATCCCAAAGCTAATAAAGGGGTGGTAGGCACTAAGTGGAACTAGGAGGAGCCAGGATGCCCTGCAAGACTGCAGTGGCAAAGCCCGCTCTAGTTTTGGAGTATAATGGCAGGTGATAGTGCTTGGAGAAAGTATGTACAGAACTCCAAGTGGCTGCTTCCAAAATATCTTTGGTAGGAACCCCCCCTGAGGAAGGCTGCAGAGGTAGCTGTGGCCCTTGTGGAGTGAGATCTGATGCCTGTAGGTACAGTTTTTCCATGAAAAGAGTAACAAAAGCGTATGCAGTGGGCTATCCATTTTGAGATTGTCTGTTTGGAAATAGGCTTCCCTTGAGCACCTGTAGCATAGGACACAAAGAGTTGCTCTGATTTTCTGAAAGGCTTTGTTCTGTCCAAATAATAACGGAGCTGTCTGTGAATGTCCAAGGAATGTAGTAGTCTCTCCCCTTTGTTTTGTGGATTAGGGTAAAAGGTAGGTAAGTGGATAGCCTGATTCAAGGCTACCCTGGATACTACCTTTGGCATAAATGAAGGGTTGGTTCGTAAGGAAACTCTGTCCTGATGAAAAAAGATGAAAGGCTGCACAGCCATGAGGGCTCGTAGTTCCGAAACCCTGCGTGCTGAGGTGATGGCTAGAAGGAAGGCTGTTTTCCATAACAAATATTGCAGATCTGTTGAAGCAGCTGGCTCAAAAGGAGGCAGGGTTAGTTTTTCTAGGATGAAATTGTGGTCCCAAGCAGGTACTGGTTGCTTCCTTGGGGGTTTTATATTCTTAGCCCCTCTAAGGAACTGTCTTAAGAGAGGGTGAGAGAATAAAGGAGGATCAGTGTTGTACTCTGCAGAAATGGCTGAGGCATGGATCTTGATGGAGGAGAATGAAAGTCCACTGCCTAGCAGCTCGGCTAGGTATGGTAATATTTGAGGTAAATTCAGTATTCCAGGATTCTGACCCTTTTTCTGATTCCAGGCACAAAATCGTTTCCATTTTGCGGAGTAGGCTTTTCTAGTAGAAGGCCTTCTGGCCTCCAAAATGACATCTTGCACCTCCTTGGAGAGTAGGGTTTGCTGTGAATTTAAGGAATCCTCCATGAGGCTAGATTGAGTGTTTTCAGCTGACTGTGAAGAGTTTTGAAGTTGTGCTGAGTCAGTAGAAGAGGCATTAGAGGCAGGATCCATGGTGGGGAATGCATCAGGCTCCTCAGGAGTGGGTACCAGTGTTGTCTTGGCCAGTCTGGAGCAATGAGAATCATCTTTGGTCTGTCTGCTCTGGCTTTTAATAGAACTTTGGGCAGCAGTGGAAGAGGTGGAAAGGCATAAACCGTCATTGTTGTCCAACTGAAAGAGAGTGCGTCCACTTTCCAAGCCTGTGGATGAAAGGTCCTTGAGCAGAATTTTGTCAATTGGTAATTTCTGTGGGTGGCAAAGAGATCTATGTCTGGCCTTCCCCATGCTTGAATTATCATTGTAAAAACTTGAGGATGCAACTTCCATTCGTGTGGATCTGTCATATTTTTGCTCAGGTTGTCTGCCAGCGTGTTTTCCTTGCCTGGCAGGAACTGTGCTTGAAGTTGGATTTGTAATTCCAGAGCCATGTTCCAAAGAGACATGGCTAGCCTGCATAGGGGGTATGAATGGGTTCCTCCCTGTTTGTTTATGTACCACATCACTGTGGTGTTGTCTGTCCTTATCAACAGCTGGCCTGGATGCAGTAGGTCTTTGAAAGCCATAATAGCATTTATTACTGCTAGCATTTCCTTTTGATTGATGTGTAGGTGCTTTTCTTTTTGTGACCATTTGCCCTGAATGCACCGATCTGTCATGTGCGTACCTCAGGCGTAGTCCGAGGCGTCTGTTGTGATGACTTGATTTGCTTGAGGCTTGCTGAAAGGGAGACCTATGTTTCTTTGGCATGCTTGAGTCCACCACAGAAATTCCTTTTGAAGACATGGAATCAGTGGTATGATTGTTTCCAAACTGTGGCTGTGTTGAGACCATAAGTTTTTTAGGTACCACTGAAGTTTCCTCATATGCAGCTTTGCACATGAGATTAGCAGGATGCAAGATGCCATGAATCCCAGAGCCTGCAGGATTTTCCTTGCAGGCAGCCTGGTGAAGGTTGCCAGTTTTCTGAAGTATTGAGTTAATTGCCCTTGTTTCTCTGGCATGAGGTAGGCCATCTGGGTGTTTGTATCCAAGCTGGCACCCAGGAAAATTATTGTTTGAGAGGGTATTAGTCTTGACTTCTTTTTGTTGACTCCCAGAGATTTCAACAACCTTATTACAAACGCCAGGTGTTTCAGAAGAGTGTTTGCTGTCCGCTTGGATCAGGCAGTCGTCCAAATATGGGTATATTTGTATCCCTTGAAGTCTGCAGAAGGCAATTACTGATGCCAGGCATTTCGTGAACACTCTGGGCGCAGTAGATAAGCCAAAGGGCAATACAGAGAATTGATAATGGGATGAACCTGCAAGAAATCTGAGGTATCTTCTGCAATCTTGTCTGATTGGGACATGCAGGTATGCCTCCTTGAGGTCCAATGTTACCAGCCAAGACTCCTTGCCCAGCATGGGAAGAAGCTGCTGTAATGTGAGCATCTTGAACTTTGGTACGAGTAAATATGTGTTTAGGATGGAAAGGTCCAAAATAGGTCTCCAATCTTTGCCCTTCCTTGGTACCAGGAATAGTCTGGAATAAAAACCTTGACCCTGTTCTTGTGCAGGTACCTTTTGAATAGCTTTCATGCCCATGAGATCTGAAATTTGTTTTTGTGTCTCTGCCCTTTGATTGTGTGGCAGGTTTGGCATGCCTCTCATTTTTGGAAGGGTGTGAAAGTGAAATCTGTAGCCTCTGTCTATAATGTCCAGGATCCATTTGTCTTTTGTGACAATATGCCAATTTTTCGAAAATAATGCCAGTTTTCCGCCTAAAGGAGATGCCATTTGAGTTTTGCTTGGCATGCAAAGGGGAAAGTCATTGGGTCTGCTTTCTGAATGGCTGTGAACCATCCTCACCCCCTCTTGGTGTAGGTGTTTGCCATTGTCTGCCTCTAAATGATCCTTGAGATTGCCCTCTACCCCTCGGGCACCTGTATCTACCTCTTTGAGGTCTGTCCGTGGCTGGAAAGGACCAATTTTTTGAAGGCCAATTTCTACTGAAGCGTGGGGGTTGTACCTGTAGGAAATCTTTCACTGTTTGCATTGATTTTGCCTTTTCCTCCATTTTCTTTAATACCTCCTCAGCTTTAACACCAAACAATACATCTTTTTGAATAGGTGCATCTAGTAATTTAGCTTTGACATGATCTGGTAAGGTTTGCTCTTTGAGCCAAGCATGTCTACGTATGACTGATCCTGTAACAGCAGCTCTACATGAGGCCTCTAAAGCATCAAAACCACATTGCAAGGTATGTTTAACCACTTGCTCTGCACTATGCAACAAATCCTGCAACTCCTTCAAGTCTGGTTGTTCAGGTTGTGACATTTTGCTTTTCAAATGAGATAACAAAAACTGTTGATACTTTGACATATGGAACTGACAGTTTAATGCCCTCATGGTTAAGGTGGTCGAGGTGTATACCTTTTTCCCCCACCTTTCTAAAGCCCTGGAATCTCTCTCTGAGGGTAATGGATTTTTGGCAGTGGAGGCCTTAATTCCCTTGGGACCCTGTGAAACAGTTTCTGGGTCAGCCGCATGGCTTTTGTATAGGAATTGGTGTGAATCAGGCACCCGGTAATACCTGTCAGGCATGACTGGAGCTGGAGGTAAAGAATCGGGGTTAAGGCTGGCCTCTGCATACACATCATCTAGTATGTCTAAGACAGGAGGTATAGCCAGAGGCCTGTACTGAGGGAGCAAGAGGAAATCCCTGAGCCTTTTCTTGGAGTCTGAGTACTCTTGGCCTTCCCAGTGGAAGTGTTCCCTCAAGGTACGCAAGGTTTCCTCAAAAGAGTAATCCTCAGGGGGGGGGGGACAAAGGGAATGGACTCCTCTGCATCAGAATCTTCGAAGGGGGAGTAAGAATGTTCCTGGTCCTCAGAATGTTCTGAAGTAATGGAGGCCTGGTCCGAGGAAGGGTATTCTTCCTCCACTCTGGGCCTTTTGTTCGAGGGGGGTTGAGAACCCCTGATAAGAGTAATCAAATCCTCAGCCATTTTGAGCATCTGCTTTTTAGGCATGGGGCCTTGAGAGGGGCCCTGTGGGGCTTGTCTTTTAGAATGTATGGCTGCTTTAGATTTAGTGTAAGCCTTAATGGAAAAAGAAGAAAAAGGCCTGAAGACACCTTGAGAGGTGGCAGGCCTGTCTGAACTCTGAGTTTCCCCGCCAAGAGTGGCTTCGGTATCTGTAGTCGGGGTGTGGGCCGAAGAGCCTGCGACCTCGGGCACAGAAGACACCGCTAATGACATGTCATCGGTAGTCAGGGGCTGCGTAGGTTCCTCGCTGAGAACCGGAGCACCTGTAGTCGACTTTAGCGTGGTGTCGGTAGAAGTCGCGGACCTCGTATGTCGGTCCTTATCTTCGCGTCGTTTACTCAAAACTGGAGTCGGAGTATCCGACGACATGTTGTAATTAAACTTTTTGCCAAAATAGTGTTGGGAGAACTCCGCCCGACGCTTAATAGTGCGTCTGTTGAATGTAGCACAAAAACGACAGGCCAAGACGTCGTGGTCTGGGCCTAAGCAAGGAATACAGAGGGAATGGAAATCCTTATGCGGTATTTCCTTCCCACATGAAATGCAATTATTAACTTTGTCTGACCTCGGTCTGAGGCAAGAAAAGTTTCCCCAACGGGGTACTTAGCTTTCAAGAAGTCTTCGGTTGAAAAATATTCGTAATCTCAGGAGCTGGCCGACCGGCACTTGCGAACTGCTTCTGCTTCGGGCACCGCGCGGCAAGAAAGACTGAAGAAAATGGCGTCAGCTGGTTCTTTTATACCCCTATCGCACTGACGTCAGGGAAGAAGCGACGGCATCCGACGCCAGACCTAGACTTTGGAATTCGGCCGACCGAGGACCCGCCTGACGGCAGGAAAACCCATCTGTTATGACTGCAGCTGTATGCACGATGAACATCATTGCATGCTCACACCTATGGCCAATTTGCGAGTCTTCAATCTACCTACTGAATGTCTTTTGGAATGTGGGAGGAAACTGGAGCACACAGAGGAAACCCACACGAACACAGGGAAGACATACAGACTCTGCACAGAAGGCACCTTAATGTTTGCAGAATACGTAACAGTATATCTCAAAGACCCAGAGTGGGATGTACAAAAATTACTTTGTTCCTGTTGCAATTTACAAAGATATCAAGATACAAAATAAATGAACAAAACACAAAGATAATAAGTGTGAACTTTTGTGTAATTGTATATTACTACAAAAAATCTGAATTCATGGGGACATTATAGGCAGATATTTGAGAAGTGTAGTCTCTTGTTGTGGTCACATGCTGCTGCCCACCAAAGGAAATCTTTCCTTAAACAAGATATTATTGGTATAAGAGTTTCCAGGTCTTGGGAGTGTTGACACCAAAGGCTTTTTAGGTACCACTGTAGTTTCCTCATGTGCAATTTGGCATATGGAATGAGTAGAATGCAAGAAGCCATGAATCCCAGGAGCCTGCAGGATTTTCCTTGCGGATAACTGGGGTCTGGTGACTAGTTGAGAGAAGTAGGTTGTCAGGTAAGTTTGGTTTTCTGGTATAAGGAATGTCATCTGGGATGCCATGTCCTGGCTTACTCCCAGAAATACAATTTTTTGCGTGGGTACTAGTTTGGATTTCTTTTCATTGATAGTATACCCCAGGGAAGTCAGTGCGTCCTTCACAAAGGTCAGGTGCTTTAGCAGCTTTTCCTCACTGTCTGCCTGAATCAGGCAGTCATCTAAGTATGGGTAAATTTGAATATTTCTTTGTCTGCAAAAAACAATGGTGGGAGCCAGTCATTTTGTGAAAACTCTGTGAGCAGTAGATAAGCCAAAGGGAAGCGCAGAGAACTGAAAGTGCAGTGATCCTGCCCTGAAACGGAGATATTTCCTGCAAGATTCCCTGATTGGGATGTGTAGGTAGGCCTCTTTTAGGTCTAGGCTGGCTAACCAAGCATCCTTGGAGAGCACAGGTAGAAGTTGCTGGAAGGTGAGCATTTTGAAATTTTGGTATCACCAGAAAAGTGTTTAGAATGGATAGATAGACGATGGGGCACCAGCTGCCCTCTTTTCTGGGTACCACAGGAACATGCTCTATTGCCCTCATCGAGAGCATGGAAATTACTTGCTTTTTGGCCTCTGTCCACTGGTTTAGGGGAAGATTTGGGAACCCTTTTGGGATGAGTATAGTGTGGAAATAAAATTTGTATCCCTGGGACACTATGTTGAGGACCCAGTGGTCATTGGTAATGGTGGCCCAGGTGCTTGTGTGGAAGGAGAGTTCTCCTCCTAGGGGCAAAAGCAGGTGGGCAGAGGGAGGGGGTGGAAGTGTAAAGTCATTGTGAGTTCTTACCATGAGGTGGTGGCTTAGCACTTCCTGGTTTTGAAGAGGAGGAACTCCATTGCTTAGATCTCTGCACTCCCTGAGGATGCTTCCCCGGGGTCTGGGCTGAGCTGACCTGGAGGGGAGCAGGAAAGGACTGGTGCTTGGAGGGGCAATCCCTACTGAACCTCGGTGGATGAACCTGCAAGAAGTCTTTAACTGTCTGCATAGATTTAGCTTTTTCTTCCATCTTTTTTAAGACCTCCTCTGCCTTGGTGCCAAATAAGTTGTCTTTGTGCAGTGGTGCGGCTAATAATTTAAGGGGTGTTGCTTCAGCCAAGCATGCCTTCTTAGGTCAGAACCAGTGACTGCTGCCCTGCAAGATGATTCTAGGGCGTCAAAACCACATTGTAAGATGTGCTTAGTTACTTGACTTGCAGAATGCATAAACTCTTTTATCTCTCTATTTTCTGCACAGAAAATAAGATATTTTTTGTTTGAGGAGTTCCATGGTATGTTATTGATATTTCAGCATACGGAACTGACAATTTAGTGCTCTAATAGCAAGAGTAGCAGAGGTGTATACTTTTTTACTCCATCTGTCTAATGCTTGGGAATCCCTATCTGAGGGGTTTGGATTCTTAGCAGAAGTTGCTTTAATTCCTTTAGGTCCTTGAGAGATAACCTTGGGGTCAGCAGTAGGATTTTTGAAAAGAAATTTGAGAGAGTCAGGGACTCTATAGTACCTGTCTGGTTTCCTAGGAGCAGGAGGGAGGGTGTCAGGAGTCAAACTGGATTCCAAAATAACATCATCCACAACATCCATGACAAGAGGAATGGCCAGAGGTCTGTGCTGTGCAAGATCTAAGAATTCCCTGAGTCTCTTTTTTTGACTGAGGGTAGTCCTGACATTCTCATTGGAAATTTTCCCTTAAGGTATGTAGGGTTTCCCGAAAGGAAAAGTCCTCGGGTGGACAGGCTGAAGAGATTGATTCCTCTGCATCAGAATCCTCATAAGCTGAGTGGAACTGCATATCTTCATATTCAGATGCATCAGAGTCATCAGACTCCTGTTCAGATAAAACTACTGGGGGGCAAATTTCTTTCTTTTGGAAGGGGTAGCCTGGCTTCCCCTGATAAGCATTATAAGGTATTCTGCCATTTTAAACATCTGAGACTAAGGCAAGGAAGCAGGTGCCTGAGATTGGGTCGTCGGTTTCTTGGGTGTGGTTCAAACCCTGGGCCTTAGAAACTCTGTAGTTTTCAAAAGAAAGGTAGACGTGAAAAAAAGTCAAAGGTCTGTGTCGAGAAATGGTAGTATGAAGTACTTCCTCAGAAGCCGGTGCCTGCTCAGCGGCTCCGGACCCATCCAAGGATGTTTAGTCGATGGAGTCTCGCGGCATACCGGACTCAAAAAAGGTCCCGGTAGCGGCCTACAAATCCACGAATTGGGCATCAGGGGCTGCGAAAGCGCCTCACTGAGGACCGGAGAACTAACGACTAACTTAACGGAAGCGTCATCGGCAGTTTTGGACCTGTGCGGTTTGTCTCAGTCTTTATCTTTATGTTTTTTCGGAAGATCTGCTGTCGGATGGCTTACTGAAGCCATATCGGAATTTGAGGACTGAGATCGAAAATATCTAGCTACAATAAGGGCCCGACGACGTATAGTTCTGGCACTGAACAAAGCACAAAAGTGACAGTGGGGGACATCGTGGTCTGGGCCTAAGCAAGTAAGAATGAAAATCTCAGTGTGGTATTTGCTTTTCACAGGTGAAACAATTGTTAACATTTTCTGACATTGGTTAGAGCAAGAAAAAAGGATCCCCAATGGGGTACTTAGCTTTAGAAGACTTCAACTTCAATTCGGAAATGAAAAAACTCAGGTAGCGGCCGACCAGCACTCATGCGAACTGCTTCTGCTTTGGGCTCCTCGGCAAGAAAGACTGGTGTAATGGCATCGGCTGCCTTAATTTATAACACTGACGACCTGACGTCAGTCCTGGAGTGACGGCAATGGACGCAGAAATTCTAAGCCTCTGGTATTTGGGCCGACTGAGGGCTACCCTGGCAGGGATAACCCAAATGTGATGACTGCAACAGTGAAACACAAAGAACATCTATAATTCTATATGGTAAATGATGATTAGACAAGCAAATGTTGGACAAAATGCAAAGAGGTTAAATATTTGGTCATAGGAACTGGTATGGAGTCTAAAGGAGAAATATATAGCATCGGTTTAGCATAAAACTAAATCGACTCCTAAACAATAAATAACAAAAATGGTGGAAATTTGAACTCTGGCCTACACTTTCGAGTGGCTATATCACTGGCAAACAAAGAGTAAAATATATTACTGGGATTATAAGGTAGGAAAGAGGAAACCTGGATGTAAAGAGGTAGTAGAGTGACACCATTTACACAGCAAATAATGGGATTTGGGGAACTGTTAAAAATATTGGAAAAATATGACGCTGAAGTGGTTAGGGGGGCTTAGAAATGCCCAGTTAATCCAAACACTGAAAGAAGCAACCTCAGAGGAAGCTTGCAGAAACAGATGAGTGAGTAAGGCTTTACAATGCACAGGAAGAAAATAAGAAGAGACTGGTAGTAAACAAACAGATCCAGAGAATTTCAGAAGATGATCAATACAGAAAACAAAAAAAGGTGATCAGAAGTGTGTTGGACTCCAAGGAAAGCAACCAAGTCACAAAAAATTAAAATATCTGGATGGGAATGCCTGCAAACATATTTTTATACAGCAGAGAGAATTAAGATATTCCCACAGATAAAAAGAGAAGACTGGAGACATAATCAGAGCCAAGCAGTAGACAGTAGCACATTTTTTGGAAATACAGCAAAGTGAAGCGGTTTCAACAAGAACTCCAGGAGACAAAACTGGACACAACTTGGCTCCATCAGGACAGCAACTTATACTTATAATGAAAGCAGGACTACTGAAGGCAATGGAGCACATAAAAGCACCAATAACACTATTACTGATAGAGGTGAAAAAGGCAATACGAAAAATGGAAAACAAACCAGCAGCCAATGGTGCAGGAGAAGACAGGACTAATAAAAGCAGTGAAAGAACTGGAAGAGACACCATGGCCTCCAGGACTGGGTAAACTTCATAAGAAGGGAGACAAATGGGAGACAAATGGGAAACTGATGGGGTTTTGTGAAGGGTAAATCATGCCTGCTCAACTTGGTTGACTTCTTTGAGTCAGTCACCAGAGGTGTGGATGAAGGAAAGGTGGTTCATACTGCCTACTTTGATCTGGCCAAGACTTTTGATACCATTCCCCACTCAGGAATCATAGAAAAACTCACAAAGCTTGGCATCAACCCCTATATCACTAGGTGGGTTGCAAACTTTCTCACAGATAGAACCCACAGTGTGAAAGTAGCTGACTCCAAGTCAGACTGCCAATTAGTCAAGAGTGGAGTCCCACAGGGTTCGGTCCTGGGTCCTCTCCTGTTTGGTATCTACTTCTCTGTTTGGTATCTACTTCTCTGAAGTCCAAGTCAACACGAAGGGACTTTGGCTGACAAAGTTCGCAGACAATTGCAGGTTGGGAGCTATTATTAACTCCCCAAGTGATGTTGACATCCTACAGAATGGCTTCACTGTGACCAACGACTGGTGCAGAACCAAGGGCTTAAGCTTAATGCCAAATAATTTGTCATCCCCTTTGGGAAAAACCCAGTTCCCATGAATTACCACATTGATGGTAGTCCACTGAACACAGAAGGCATTATAAGAGATCTGGAAACACAGGTTGACAGCAACCTCTCTTTTGATCACCACACTGCCACTGTGGTCAGAAAGTCCTTCTCTGTGGCACATCTCATTACTAAGGGTTTTGCATCCAGAAGAAAGAGGTCATTGTCTCCCCTCTACTCTTCCCTCATTAGGCCAGTCATCGAGTACAATGCCTCATATGGCATGTACCTTACCAGACACCTACAACAACTGGACAGGCCGCAAAAGTACCTCACAAAGAGGATCCTAGGCCTTAAACACTTGTCCTATATGGACAGACTAAAAAAACTCCAGCTATTCTCTGTCTCATATTGCCTACTTAGAGGCGATCTCTGCTTGACTTACAAAGCCATGTCTGACCCAGCTCTGTTAAAAATGCTACATCTAAAGAAATCCCAATCCCTCTGTACCACATGCTCCAGAGACCTCAACCTCATTACCACAATTAACAGAACATGCTGGAGGGACATGTTCATAACCCAGAGACATTGGAAACCTCCCAACACTGGACCCTACCCAGTTCGTCTTTGTTAAGGGCAGATCATGCCTCCTAAACCTGGTGGACTTCTTTGAGACAGTTACCAAGGCTATAGACGAGGGAAAGGTGGTCCACACAGCCTACCTAGACCTTGCAAAGGCCTTTGACACCATTCCCCACTCGGGTATTATAGACAAGCTCACCAGCCTGAACATAAATCCCTACATCACGAGATGTGTTGCCAACTGGCTCACGGACAGAACCCACATGGTAAGAGTTGTGGGAGCTAGGTCTGATTCTAAACCGGTTACAAGTGGCGTTCCGCAGGGCTCAGTCCTAGGACCCCTCCTGTTTGGCATATACTTCTCAGAGGTACAAGCAAGCACAGGAGGACGATGGCTGACCAAGTTCGCAGACGACTGCAAACTAGGGGCTATAACTGACACCCCAGCTGACACAGACATCCTCCAAAAGGGTCTCACTGAGACAGATACCTGGTGTCAAAACTATGGCCTCAAGCTAAATGCCAAAAAGTGCATAGTCATCTCCTTTGGAAAAAACAAAGTACCCACAAACTACCACATAGGTGGTAGCCCCCTAAATACGGAAGACGTAATAAGGGATCTGAGGACCCAAGTAGATAGCAACCTCTCCTTTGATAATCACATTGCTAAAGTGGTTATAAAATCCTTCTACATGGCCCACCTAATCACAAAAGGGTTTGCATCCAGATCGAATGAGGTCATTGGGCCCCTCTACGCATCACGCATCAGACCCATCATAGAGTACAACGCCCCATTTGGGATGTACCTTACAAGACACCTGCAACAACCAGAAAGACCACAGAAGTACCTCACCAAGAGGATCACTGGCCTCAAGCAGATGCCCTATGCAGCTTGACTGAAGAAACTCCAGCTGTACTTGGTTGCATACCGCCTACTCAGAGGTGATCTCTGCCTGACATACAAGGCCATGTCCAACCCAGAATAGATGGACATGCTCCACCTAAAGAAAACCATATCCACTCGAGCCAAACACTCCAGGGATCTAAATCTCACCACAACAATAAATAGGACATGCTGGAGGAATAGATACCTGTCCCAGAGATTTCCCATGCTCTGGAACAAGATCCCAATCTACATTAGGCAGAGCTCCTTGCTAACCCTCTTCAAGAGATACCTTGATGAGTTGATGGGAAACAGAAAGTTTACCCCATGGATCACTTCAATGGCTCTGCTGGACAGAGGCACAGGGAACTAATCTAAGGGGGCGGCGAAAGCAAACACATTCCAGCTAGGCTTATAAATGCCTTTGGGCAGATAGCCTAGTACCTACCTATGAACCTATGAGACTGCCCATGCTATGGGACAGACTTCCCATACATGTCAAGCAGAGCACCTCGCTGTGCCTCTTCAAGAGAAATCTTGATGAGTGGATGGGAAACAGAAAATTCACCCTGAGGACAACCCCAGTGGCTCTACTTGACAGAGGCACTGGGAACTAAGGTTGGGTGACACTATGACAGGGTAATCTTATGGCTAGGCTTGTAAAGGCCCCAGGGCCATTAGCCTAGTACACACCTATGAACCTAGAACAACATGAAACAGGGTAAGGATACAAGATTAGTGTCAAAGAAACAAGGCAATGTAAAGGGCTAGCAGCATAAAAAGCAAATGGAGAAACAGGTTCATAGGTGAATAATATGCTAACTGCCCTTACAGGCCATATTAAGCCTAGCCAATAACCCAAGATTACTGTAGAATGAAATAAATAGGACCCAGCAGCACAGAAAAGTTTGAGTAGAAATGTACAATTCTAATAAATGTCATCCATGAGACCAGGTAGGTCCTGTTGGATAACTTACTAGCAACAAATGTTTTAATAAATTTGATTAAACTGAGAGTGTCGAGCAGACCCATCAGAGTAAGAAAAAAGGCATATGTGTATGTCGATCTTGCACAGAATTTGTAAACTCTGAGGTTATAGAGCAACCATTATTTGGGTGGAAAATGAACCACAGCAAAACCCTCTACCATTGTAAAAATGGAGAGGGATCTAAGCAAAGGGATGCAGGCAGAAACATAACTTACAGGTCAGATAATAACAGGTAACAACAGATGAAAGACTCAGAGGGATAGCAGCCCTTTACATAACATGCTATTCAGCTTTTTACTTTTTGGTGGTGGTGGTGGTGCTGCGGTAGCGTTGTCACCTCACAGTTAGACGTTGCCCATTCGATTTTCAGTTAGAGCGTCTTCTGTGTGGCGACATGCGTGAATGGGCGTTCCTTCATTGAAGGTTGTGCGTTAGGCCCGGCAAGCCAGCACGTAAAAATCTACTGCCAATTATTAGTGGACCGGAGTTCCGCTGTGGCGACCCCTAACCGGGAAAAGCCGAAAGACACAAACAAATACTTTAATCTCGTCAGGCTGATTGACAGTTTTGTACTAATCACAGAACTAAGAAAAGACATGTCCTATAGATAAACCGATGACAACATGGGATTAAGGGGATGGTGCTCAAGTACATTAAAATTAGATTGCACTGGTTTGTATTTGAAACAGAAATGTGTATATTGGAATTTCTCATCCTAGTTAATGCAATACTTTTTAGCCCATTTAACGTATGTGCTTTCATCACACATACATATATATTTTTATAAAAAAAAAAATATATATATATATATATATATATATATATATATATATATATATATATATATATGTAGGTAGGTGCATGCATGTGCTTATGTACATACACACATATAGATGCAGATCCCGACATCCACACCCACATGCACGTGTGTGTGTATACATAGATATATATATATATTCACACACAATACTAGGCTATCTGCCCCCTAGGCATTTACAAGCCTAGCCAGAGTGAGGCTGGCTTTCACCATTTTTTTAATTTTTTTTTTTACCCTTCGAGAGTTAGTATACTGTGCCTCTGTCTCTCTGTGACACAGAAGTGAAAGTGATACAAACCTACTATCTCCGATCCCCATCCACCATCAAGATTCCTCTTGAAGAGGAGTGGATGAGGTTCTGCTAGCCTGGACTGGGCGGTTTGACCCAGAGTGAAGGACCTCTGGGTTCTGAATCTGTCAGCTCCCTATTCATGTCCTATTTATTTCAGTGCTCAGCTCTCGACACGTGGCTCAATTTGGTGGAGTTTTCTGAAGGATTTGATCATTAATTCCGGGTTGGACACATGGCTTTTGCTCCACATGGCAGACACCTCAGCAGTGGCACAGCACTGGAGCAGGCAGTTTTTATGCTGGAGCAAGCAGCATCTGGTGAGCCCTTTGGCCCTCTTGGTCTGTTTGTCTGGTTGAGCCCTCTTGGTGAGCAGGTGTATGGTAAGGTACCAGTTGCTGGGGCATTATACAGGGTAATGGGCCTGAGGGGCCCATAAAGGATGGCCTGAGATGCTTGATGACCTGATGAGTGGATATCTCTAGATGACAGATGTGGAAAAATAATCTTTTCACTCATCACTTCAACGCTAGGTTTGTCAGAAGATTGCTATCAACTTGGGTCCCCAGGTCCTCCCTAACTTCTTCTGTCCCCTGATTACCCACTATGTGGTAATTTTGTAAGCACTGTTTTTTGCCAAAGGGCACCTATAACTTTTTTGGTGTAGGCCTTTTGGCTTTGGCACAGGTATTTGTTTATATAGGCCCTGCCTGGGCAATTGGAGTGTCTGGAGCTGGAGGTGATTGTCGAGTATGATGAGGCCCCATTGGAGAGAGGTCATGTTAAGGTCATCAGCGTTCCTTCCTGCCTCCAGTATTACAGTCCTCCCGGGTCTTATTGGCCCCAAGAGAGGGCCTTGGCCTACGCCACTTGTAACTGAATATATATATATAAGCAGCTTCAGATACATACGTATAATAGCACAAGAACACACACACACAGATTTATATAATATACAAAATCAAAAAACATTCCTTAGACCAGAAACAGTGCACAGACTGTAATGATACACAAACCAACAACTGTCCAGCACAGAGAAACTGGAATAACAGCTCCAGTACAAACCAGCTGTAAAGTCCCATCTCCCTTTCCAGGAAATAACACAAACTGTATGGCGTCCAGATATAGAAATAAAATAATGAGCAGGCAATTTCAGTCCCAAAACATTTTTTAATATAGAGTTCAATCACTTTAGCATTTAGACTATATAAATGCAAGCCCAAACAATATTGGCTATCAAGCAGTACAGACCGGTTTCGCCCACTGGCGTCTTCGGTGCAATTTGGAACAGGCCAACTTCACCATTTAAATATCTTAAACTTATACAAACAGTGTCCATTTACAATACTTAGAATCTGAGATTAGAAATAAACCCCACCAAAATAAACTTAAGTACTATGAATATATATATATATATATATATATATATATATATATATATATATACATACACACACACACACATATATCCAAAACAAATCATTTAAACCCACAAATATTCAAAATCAATATACAACATACCCAATTACTAACAAAAACCGCCCCCAAGACAGACAAATCTACTACCAATTGTCATTTCAGCCAGGTCTGTACAAAGCACCCAGGTTAACTATCCATAACCGTTCTTCCCTATATAACAATTTGTGTTTGGAAGCTTCCAATCAACCCCCATGCCTAACAAAAACAAAATGTGCCATAGAATGTATTAACTTATGCTTATATAGGGCACTTCTATCTCACTTACAATTAATAATCACTTAGTGTATAGCTATCCTACTTTTAAATGTTTTAGACTTCTGGCCCACATAAAAGGCACCACATTGACATATGACCATGTATACCACCCCACTCAGTATTACAGGTGATAAGTTGTCTAATGCTGAAAACCTTAGGGGTATTCACTGATGTAAATTATTTGGTTTTGGATATAACCTTGCAGTAAACACAGATACCACAATAAGTGGAGCCAGTGGCAACACTTTCAACATTATAACTTTCCTTATTGCATCCAGTCTTTTTAAAGCAAGAAAGCCATTCTCCAATATTCGTCCCCTATGATAGCTGAACTGACAACAGTCCTCCACAGATCGACCAAAAAATTTCATCTGTTTTTAAAATATATCAATATTTATTCCTAATCGCCTTGATTCTAAACATATTAGCCCCTTATGTAGTTACAAAGCGCAACTTGGATGACTCTGATGTTGTTACCCCACCATCACTTCTAATTATTAATAATTCATGTCTATTAATATTAGTGGACAAATTCTCAGCTGCACCCACATTTGAAGGTTTACAACCCCTCTCAATAAACCTATCAGTCATTTTATCCGCCTCTCTTAAATTGCTCACAGTCACTACATATACGTCTCAACTGTAAAAATTGAGCCTTAGGAATATTAGCAATGTCTAGGGTGACAGCTAGTCACCTCTAATAGAGAGTTTGTTGTGAAGGGTTTCCTATAAAGGTAAGTGGCCATAGTGCTATCAATTAATTTAGTAAAATAACGTCTAGGAATTCAATATTGGTAGATTCAATCCTATCTATAAATTTCAAGCCAAATTCATTAGAGTTTAAATACAACACAAATTGATTCCTCTTATCAACTGTTCCAACCCAAACACTCCAACAGTCATCTAGGAAACGCTACCACATAATTAGCTCCTTCTTAAATGAGTTACTATCCTGATAAATCAAAGAATCCTCTATAAAACCGATAAAAATGTCAGCATAAATCAGAGCAAATGTAGTACCCATGGGCTGTGCCCTTGACTTGTAAATAACAAGCATTGTAAAAAAATAAAAAAAAATGTGTTCAAAAATGATTTTTACCAACTTAAAAACTCACAATGTCCATTTGTATATGAACCATAATTAAAGAGTGAAACTCTCACAGCTCTAAGATCACCTTCTTGGGGGATATCTGTATACAATGACTGTATATCAAGGGTACATAAATAAGAACCCAATGGAATCTGTAAATCACTCAGAAGCTTCACAAATTGTGTTGAATCTCTCAAGTATGCCCTAACCAAAGCCAACAAAGGTTTCAATTTTAATTCTAAATAAACAGATATGGGTTTGGTCAAAGAACCTCGGCCAGACACTGTAGGTCTCCCAGGTGGGTTAATAACCGATTTATGTATTTTAGGCAATATACAGAACCACTGAGGTTGAGGGTCATCCACTTTTAATTGTTTTACCAATTCACCAGAATCAGGCAATCTTTTCTGGCCTATAATAAAAAATCATCAATCCTTTTAAAATCAAATGCAGGGTTCAATGGTAATTTATAATAGAATTTCTTATCTTCCAATTGTTTCCTAGCCTCATTAACATAATCAGATGCATTACATACACTGTAGCCCTGCTCTTAGCTGCTTTAACTACTACAACCTGTTGGTTTCTATACAAATTCATTAGGGCCTGTTTCTCCACCTTGGTCAAATTACAACCATGACCTTTAAAAATTGAATTTTGATTAATATGCATTTCACGCATAGCCTGCTCCTCGAACAACTTAACTGTGGGGTGATAAGGTGGTTCAAACACAGATTTTCTATATTTAAAACCAAAATCATAAGTAGATGTTTCATTATTTCTAGAATTATAATAATACCTAAGACTGAGTTTCCTACAAAAGTTCTTGACATCAACACATATAATGTGAAGTGTAAAAAGACAGCACAAAGCTCAAACCTTTATGGAACACAAATCTCTCACCATCTGTGAACGCATGAGTTGACAAATTAACAACTAAATCATTTTCATCAGTTTAAAAAAAAAAACAGTATAAGTCACATTTTGAGCAGATCTCTGAATCTTTTCTCTGCAAAGTCTCTTTTTTGATTTTCGATATTTCCTTCCTCCTCTCCTAAAGGACCAGCCTTACCCTCATTTTTTTTACATACAGGAGAGAAAACTTCGAAAATCTGCCCAGGATCAGTATCACTTCTAGGTAGATTTCAAGAAAAATCGGACATACTCAAATCCGTATTGATCGACCTCTTTTCAGTTTTAACCTGCAACCTTTTTTATTCCCTTCAGAAAACCTCAGTGATATTTTCTTAGAGGTTTTCCATGTAAACGCCACATTATTCTTAAAGTCCCCCATATCTCTACTAAATGTTTTCAACTTCCGATTCTTTACTTCATTCTCAAACCAGTTTAGTTCATTGATATACCTAGTATAAAAATCCTGGCAACCATCATGTCCCTCAAAAACATGAATACTGTTTATATTAGAATCCAGTTTCCCTTTAATGGACTCTATTTGTCTGCTCATAATAGCTAATCAGTAGCTCAATAAAGAGCTCAGATGCAGAATTCTGTATTGTATGCCATTTAGCCATAAATACAGCATCATCTTCTCAAACCCTGGCTCCAAATAAACATGTAAGCCTCAAGGTGCTATACCAGCAGATAAGTAAGATTTAAGCAGTTTAATATGCCATATGGTCGACCTAAACCTCTTAGTTAGCACAGTCAATTTCTTAAAAGAAAGTTCCATTTCAGTAGTGCGACTCACCTCTGTAGATATCGTACTCAATTTGTAGCTTGCACAATAAGCTACATCATCTGTCAAATTGCCTATAAAAGCTCTCAAGTCACCTCCTGCAGCCATTAAATCCGCTCGTTAAACCGAATACCCAAAATTCAATAACTAAGTCAGCACTAGGTTATGAACACATCCAAGAACCAAAAAACAGTGCAAAGACACAAATGAGGGCAATTTCACTGGCTTATATAGCAACAGAGTTATATAATTAATGCTGGACTAACCACCGAAAAACAGCTCTTGCAGCAAACAACTTCAGCGCAAAAAAAGTTTTGATAAATTAATGTATAAAGCTCTAACTTGATAAATTAATGTATAAAGCTCTAACTTCAACAAACATGTATCATTTTGCAATAGGAATTCAAACTAGCAAATCCTTTAAAAGATGTTTCTCTGTTATGTTACCCTTTGACACTTTAATAAATATATCAAAATCCCCCCACCCCACTTTTAATATTGCAACAATCTCAAGTCTTCTCACCTTTCACAGGAATTTAACTTGTTTGGGAAAGTCTAGTGTGTACTTGATCTTTGTTAATGGGTAAATAGCTAATCCTGAAGGCAGGTAATATTTTGAACCTCACAGTCACCAAGCTGAAAAATGCAAACCTGTCAATTACCAGTACACAACAAAACAGCTTCTGCAGGGTGTGATTACTGCAGAGTGTGACCAAGTTCAAGACTGGAATGACATTAAACAAATAAAATAAAAAGTGGTCGCTGGGTTGGCAGGGCTGAGTTCTCCAAACTATTGCCTCTATCCTTCAGGTCATGGCAAGCTTGTAGTTAATTATACTCTTGCTTATGTCCAATCACAGTCTTGACAGTCACATAAATATTGTTTAAGCGTGAGCTCTGAAATCTCACTTCTGTCAAAACACGTGCATACCCTAGACTAGAACCATCTAGCTGAAAGAAAATCTGTATTAGGAAAGGCTGCAGTTTCAAGACTGGTAGTATTGAAAAGCTAGAATTCTAAATATGACAACAGACATGGAAGAACAGGAGATAATTTAATACAGCAATTACATCAATCTGCATGTTAAAAAAAATTGCAAGAAAGCTCAATAAGTGTAGCATATTACCACCTAGGGATATAAATCTTTCATTTTAAGGATTTAAAAATGTTTTGTGTGCAACTTTTAGGTGATCACTACATATGATAAAGCAGCTGAGAGTTTCACATTGTGCTCTGAAACAAAGCACAAATCATGTATTATACAACGACCCCCCCACACTAATATTCCAAAACGTGCATGCTAATTGGTCAGCGTGCACGTTGTAAATCAGAGTTATAGTAATAGAAAAAGGTCCGGTCGCCCGCACTTTTTCCATAAGTAGAACTCTTTTTGTTTTTTTTACAGCAATGGAGAATGCAAGATCTCCATTGCTTTTTAAAGTGTCTTGCTATGTTAAATGAGTTTAACATAGTGAGACAGCTTTTAAAAAAAAGCAACGGAGCATCTCCGTTGCTTTTTTAAAGCTGTCTCGCTATGTTAAACACATTTAACATAGCGAGACACTTTAAAAAGCAACTGAGATCTTGCTTTTTCCGTTGCTTTTTTCAAAACTGTCTCGCTATGTTAAATGGGTTTAACATAGCGAGACAGCTTTAAAAAAGCAACGGAGATTCTCCGTTGCTTTTTTTAATGCTGTCTCGCTATGTCAGACTCCTTTAACATAGCGAGACAGTTTGTAAAAAGCAACGGAGATCTTGCTTTCTCCATTGCTTTTGTCCACAGCTCTGATCTACTGCATAAGTATACGCATGCACAGTACATCAGAACTGCCGCACAATACCAGACAGCTGCGGAAGGGCAGCAAGGAGGCATTATACAATGCCATTATTTAAGAAAAGTAATTATTTTTTTTCCTTAAATAATGTCATTGTATAATAGCAATAACCCACTTCTGGGTGTGGGTAATGCTGGATTTACCCACTGTTGTCTTTGTTTGGCCAGTTGGGCTTCGCCCTCGTGACCAAACCACACCAACCGTGGGTAAATCCAGCATTACCCACACCCAGGCGTGGGTTATTGCTATAATAACCCACTGTGTTGGGAAGCTACATGGATGCCTATCTGAAAGGACAGTTATCCATGTTTGCAAATGGTCATCAGCATGTTGCAGAAGTTTGTAAAGACCCCTACCCCTATGTTTTTCCTTATAACATTAGATCTAAAAATGTACCTGAAGTTTTTTAGTTAGATCATTACTGGAATCCTTAAGGTCATACAAGCTTAGCTGTATATTAAACATTTATTTTAACTAAAGATAACCCTAAAATCTAGCTTCAAAAGGCGGGAGTACCTAGCAAGCTAATCCACATTCTCTGCATCTGCAAAGCATACAGAAATTACTGCATACACTTAATAAAAAATCCCAGGGCAAATAGCCTAAATGGCAGGATCTGAAAATGAGCGACTTCTTCCTGCTCAGACAGAGGAACTTCTGAACCCACCAATACTTGATGCTGATAGGCATTCATGAGTTTCACAGAGCACATCCAATCCACTCAGCAGTAAAAAGGCATATGGTCTTGGATAGCAACTAAGCAGAATTTTCTCTTAAAGGATGACCTGTCAAGGATTTCCTTCCCTTTCCTTTTGTAAAAAGACAGAGATTTAACTGACTTGTTCATCACAGACTATCATGTCTCATTTTTTTTTTCATGGAGAAGTTACTCGCTTCTTAATTCCTTTTTGCAAGTAGGACATGTATGGAAGAAAGGACAGATGTAAGGATGGCAGGACAAAAGTTTCAAGCCACACTCCTTGACTATCATATGCATTACCCAATTGTCAGTGAACATGATTTTCCATTCTACTCAGACTTTGGAGGGCCTTTTCCTGACTTTTTGGCCAAATGAGTAAAGTTAGAATTTAGGCATGCTAAGGCAACACCTGAAAATCTATTTGTCTGTGTCACCAGTTTTGCCAAGCACTCAGATAATGAAATCTTTGTCTTAAGGCCTGTACAGAATGACGTGCCTGTTACTGCTTCTGCAGCGGCCTATGGAACAATCTCATATTTTTGTGTTTTTGTTTGTATTTTGTTACAAAGACTCTATACTTTTATTCCCATAGACACTGGACCTCAAAAAAGTCTGAGGCATCTGTTCTGACCGACTAAGCTGGAGCGGGGAGGAAGGGAGAATGGGAGGCCTGACTCTTGAGAAATTTGGTGTCTCCACCACAATCTTTTCACAAACCCTAAAACTGGAATCTGAAATGTCAGAGAATGTTGATGCTGGAACTACAACAATTTCAGGTACCACTTGATTTTTCTCATGTGGAGTCTTGCATGAAGCAAGAGTATCACAGACGCCATGAGACTCAGAATCCTGAGGAATTCCCTTGCTGGGCTGGTAGTCTAAGTGGAAAAAAAAAAGAGTTATCTACTTACCATAACGTGGAATTTGTGCTGTTAAGTGTCATTATTCATCACGGATGGGTCTTGGATCCGAGCTGGTAAAGTGAGCCACGGCTCCTGAGCTCGAGCCCCTCCCCTTACTTCCTGTTATCCATAATCCTCAGATCGAGTTTGCTAGATAACTATCCAGGCAACGACACTGTCCTGACCCAGGAACAACAAACCAAAACACACCACTACTCCAAGAATCCCCTGGTCACCAGACGGAGAGGGATGGAAGGAGGGAACATGAAGAATAATGACACTGGATAGCACAGATTCCAAGTTAAGGTAAGTACATAACTCTTTATCTGATGTTATCCGTGTCATTATTGATCACGGATAGGTCAGAATCCCCAGCTACCCAAAATCGTGGGAGGTCTCAAGGAAGGGCATGCCAGAGTACAGAAGAACCAAACGAGGTTCTACCCCTAGATACCAAATCCAACTTGTAGAGTGTTACAAAGGTATGGGGGGTTTGACCAGGTGGCAGCAGCACAAATGTCATCTAAGGACGTCCTGGCCCAGAACGCTGAAGACGTAGCCAGTGACCTCATTGAATGAGCTTTAACAGGTCTGTGAAGATCCTTATGATTCCTCTCATAAATGTGAACTATACAAGAAGCTATCCAACGAGAAATAGACACTTTGGAAATGGCCCTGCCTCTCTTGGCCTAGAAAAAAGCTAGAAAAAGCCAATCAGACTTTTGAAAATATTCAGTCCTCTTTAAATAGAAACGTAACTGCCTATGGAAATCCAGGCAATGTAGCTGATACTCCCCCTTTGTTTGAGAAGTTTGGAAAAAAGACAGGGAGCTGGATATACTGATTTAGGTTGGTTTCTGAAGCTACTTTTTGAATGAAGGAAGGATTGGTTCTAAGAAAAACCCTATCCTTGTGAAACATCATGAAGGGAGGCTTTATGCAAAGAGCTTGTAATTCAGAAACCCATTTGGCGGAGGTAATTGCTACCAAAAATGCAGTCTTCCAAGATAGAAACTTAATATCACACTTTGCAACAGGCTCAAAAGGAGGTTGTGACAGGGACTGCAGCACCAAGGTAAGATCCCAAGGAGGAGACGGATCTTTGAAAGGAGGCCTAAGCAACACCATCAAGAAAGGCCTTGTAGAGCCTAGAAGAAAACATAGGATTATTGCTTAAGTGGAAGTTGGAAATAGCTGCCAACTGCAGCTTAATCATCAAGAAACTTGCCCCTTGTTGGAACAAAGAAGAAAGTTGAGACAAGATATCCGGAACCAGAGCAGAGAAATGATCTATGTCCCTCTGACGAGCCCAAAGAGAGAATCTTTTCCATTTGCTGGAATAAACCTTTTTGGCGGAAGGCTTCTGAGATGCCAGAATAATATCCTTCACTGGGGAAGGCAACTTGGCCTGGCTGATGATCATTGGAACTGAAGGTACCAAGCTGTCAGCCTCAGGGATGTCATTTCAGGAGGGGGAAGTCCCCATGGAGAGGAAATGAGATCCTAGACTGGATCCAACATCCAAGGTGGATATTTCAGATGAGACCAGAGGAGGGAGAACCACGTCTGACGAGACCAGAAAGGGGCAATGAGGATGAGGTGAGCCTTAAGCGATGGACTTTCTATAGAACTTTGGGAATGAGGGGCATTGGAGGACTGACGTAGAGGAGCCCCGGTGGCCAATCATGAATTAGAGCAACCCTGGGTAATGTCCCCAGTGGGGGGAATCAAGGGAAAGTATTTGCTGCATTTGTGATTGGCTGGAGATGCAAACAAATCTCAGCACGGAGATATATATTGGAGATCCAGCTTGTTACTGACAATTTCAAGGACCACTCGTAGGGACTCAGGATAGTCCTGCCTGCTTAGTTTGTCTGCTGGCACATTGGAATCACTGGGGATATGCATTGCAAGAAGAAAGCAGCTTGAAGTCCATCGCCCATTCCCACATTCTCATGGCCTCTCTGCACAGAGGGTAAGATCATGTCCCCCCCGTTGCTTGCTGATGTACCAGATTACCGCCATGTTGTCTGTCTGAATTCTTACAGTCCCAAGAGTGAGATGGTCCTGGAAGGCTTGCAACGTTAGTAGGACCACTCTCATCTCGAGGACACTGATGTGCAACTTGGTCTTCGAGGGGGACCGCGTGCCTTGGACCGTCCTTCCCGAGAAATGCCCCACCTCAAAGGGTCTTCCTAGCTGGAGATCCTTGGATCAGATCCACCAACTCAAGGGATGTCTGCAGATCCATGATATTTGGATTGGTGTGGACACAGGGTGGAGGGTGAGCCAACCACTGTACCGTTGGGGTCCACTGAAGTACCTGCATGTGATACCTGGTGCGGGGAACCAACTGAATAGCCACCGCCATTGACCCAAGGAGCTGGAGAATGAGAAGGGCAGAGACTCTATCATGATCCAGCAGGAGGAGATCTTGCTCCTGGAGCATGTCAACCCTGCATGGGGAAAGAGCTGCAGTCTCCGACGACGTGATCAGGAGAACTCCTATGAATTTCAGCCTCTGACATGGCGGAGTGTGTGACTTGGGAAACTTGACAGTAATGCCCAGATTGCTAAATAGGCTTAGAGCAAAGTCTGTGACTAGTGAAAGAAGATGCTTTGTGGGAGCCGTGAGGATCCAATCGTCTAGGTATGGAAAGACCTGAAAACCCTGCAGCCAGAGGTGGGCTGCTACCAGTGCCAAACAACTGAACACCTGTGGGGCTGAGGTGAGTCCGAAGGGCAGGCTCTAAACAGATAATGATTGGTCCCTAGCCGGAAGTGAAGAAATCCCCTGGAGTGCATGTCTATTTTTATGTGAAAGTACACATCTTTGAGATCTACCGAGCACATCCAGTCATCCTTGCTCAGAAGCAGAAGAATGGACTGAACAGTGACCATCTGGAACGTCAACTTCTTGATCGATAAATTCAGTCTACTGAGGTTGAAAATGGGATGCAGGTCCCCTGTTCTTTTGGGCAGTAAAAAGACGTGAGAGTAAGTACCGGATCCTTGTTGTCCAATTGGGACCTTCTGGATGGCCCTTTTTTGAAGGCGGTCTTGCACCTCTTTGAAAGCTAATTCCCTTTGGCGGAGTTGGACATCCAGGAGTGACTTTTGGATTGGAGGGGGGGGTGATTGAAGGGTATAAAATATCCCCTGGACACAATGTTTAGCACCCAATGGTCTGAGGTAATAGCCTCCCAAGCCAGGTGCTGCAAGGAGATATGACTCCCGACTGCCTCCAGGGCAGGGCAGTGCTTCATGAGCACTGTGTGGGCTTCTCTGAGAAGGGTTCACAGAAGTCCTGATTCTGTGGACACCCTCTGCCTCTGGGGCGGCATTTGCCATCAAATCCGCTTCCCCGGCCAGAAGAAGAGGATTCCTGCGGAGCATCCTGGAAGGAAGATTGTGTCCTGCAGAACCATAGTTTTTACTTCCCCTCTGAATCTTAGAAAAGGACCGTTGGGGAGAAGAAAACCTGATCCTGACCATGGACAAGGTCTCTCCTTCCTGTTCACTGCTGGTTAGTGTGTCCTTGACCGAGGGACCAAAAAGAGTAGATCCATCAAATCGGGCATTAGTAAAGGACACCTTACAGTTGTCCACAAACCCGCAAAGGTGAAGCCAGGCATGACGTCTAATAGCAATGCATGTACCTGCTGCTCGTGAGGTGGCCTTGACCGCATTTGAGATCAACCTCATTGAGGCATTAGCTACGGAAGTGAGTGAGGAGAGCTTCAGAGAGACCACCTTAAGGCTCCCCGGAGGCAACAACTCCAAAAGGGAAGAGGAAAGCTCAGAGGCCAAATCCCTTTGCAGCCATGTAATGTGTGCCATGTAATTTGTAACACAACAGCATCTACAGGGACACCTTTACTCCAGAATGGTTTGCCCTTGGGGGAACTTATCCGCCCTCTTGGGGACCGATTTGACTGTATCCGGCTCTTTCTATGCCCTGCTGGCAATGAGCTGGACTAACTCATCGACAGAAGGAGATACCCAGGAGACAGTTGGCCCTGCCCCAAATCCCTTCAGGAACATGGATTCCTCATCGCACGGGGTGGGGGAAGACCAACTGCCCTGCTCTTTCAGGATTTCAAATATGTCGCCAAAGGACACCTCTTTGGATGGTAGTATGGGGTACCCGTCCCCTTCCTCGAAATCTGCATCTTCTGTGAGAGACTCTTGAGGGGAGTCTAGGTGTTTCCTCTTGCATGTCCTCTTCCCAGAAGTTTCCTCCACCATGGGTTCTGGGGAGGACTCGGAGGAAGAGGAGGGCACCCCTATTGGGGTGATGCACTTCTGAAGGTGATCTTGGGGGGCTGACCCCGGACCGATGATGCAGGCTGGCCACCCAAAACAGAACCAGGCAGGGTTGGGTCCAGAGCAGAGGATGAGGCTGCCTACCAACCGGAGATTGCCCTATCACCCAGAAGGTGGACAGACTGGACAAAGTCCTACCTTCTCCCTGCCAGCCACAACCGACTGGGGCAGGAGGAGAGACCCCAGCAGAGTACCGATGTCCTAGCATGATATCGGACCTGAGCTATCCATAGGTTCAAAGGTTTGTACTAGGTTAACTGCCCTTGTCAGCCATTTTAAGCCTAGTCAATTATCCCTTGTGAGACTCAAACCCTGCACCTAATGTTTGCAAGGCAAACACCTTAACCATTAGGCCACCCTCCCAACTCTCATCATCATCCAGGGCAGATGCCTCCAAGGGGACGAACAGTCCAAAAACTCCAGACCGGAACCCACCTGGTGGCCTCCGGGGATTTCTCGGGCCCAAGGCAAAGTCAACCCAGAGGGCAAGTGGGTTGAGCCAGCCAGGGACCCAGGCGGTGTGGGAGTGGGGGCACAACCCGACGCAGACAGCCTCTCTTTAAGCAAGCTCTGACCCCGGGGCGCCGAACTCCCAGGAGTTGGGCGGGAGGACGGAAGATCAGAGGTGGGTGAAATGCCCCCTTGGCAAGTGGCTAGGGAACAGAAGCAGACCCAGTTCCATTTGGGCTTTGAGAAAACTCATCATCATCTGGTGTCTATCAGATGGGAGCAGACTTCTAGTAGACCGAGAGTAGAATGAAGAGTGGTCTGAGTGGGTAGAGTGCTTATGGTCCCTATATGATGACCTGCTAGAACTCCTCAGATCCAAGAGTCTGGAGGTGGCTGGAGAGTCAATAACAATAATCGGCTCCAAAGGAGCCATCGGACCCGAAGGCCCGGACAGATCCGAGCGAACAAGATTCCCCGCAGATGGATCTGACAAGGTTGTCAGAGCTGAGGGGGATTTCGAACTGACTGGGTCAGTGGACCTCTGTACCTTGGAGCAGTCGGATCTGGCCAGGGGAGCAGAGGTTTTCTGAGCCAATAACCCTTGAGCCGATGCCCCTGAGGCACTACTCAGATCCAGGGTACACGGATTCCCAGAAAAGGAGACTGAGAGACTCCCACAGACCATGTTTAACCTTGAAGGATTACTCTCAGAACCAGTCTTGTCTGAAACTATCATTTGCCAAACACAGAAATGGAGGTTCAGACTTACTGAAAGGATTAACAGATTGCCAGGGTGGGCGTGGCTATGGAAGTACTTCATACACTCATTCAAATTTAATAGACTAGAAGCATGGTATATGAATGCAAAGCTTTTTATTCAGCAGGAAACAATTTCAGACTGAGGGCATAAGCCATAACTACACATTTAACAAACTCAACAGAATCATGAGCCAGTTTTTTAAACAACTCTCCAAAGATAAGCAATTACATTTCTCACAGACAGATCTAAAGGAGAAAAAGTTGAAAACAAAGAAAGAAAAAGGCAGGTCTCCAAGAATATGCTTATATAACAAGATTAGTTAAATTCAAGGAGCCCAACTGCCATCACTTATACTCATTAGCAAGATTCTACATTGATTTTTTTCCTTCACACTGCATTTCCAACAGCTGAAACACTGACAAGTGAAGTGCAACAAAAAGGTGGTAAATTTATTTGCTGCAAGTATGAATATTATGCTAATTTAAAAGTCTAGCAATGCAAAGTTAGTCACTTTATCAATTTTAAATGCTTATTTTACTTTTCCTTCAGGATGGTACAATAAAAGTGCTAGGTGAATAGAGTATTTTCTATGGAGGTCAGTATAAAGAAAGGCAGAGAATAACATCAAAAACTCATTCCTATAGTTCTAATTTTATGCATGGACCACCCAAATAAACTACCTCAATTTTTAATTTGCTTATCATACTGCAAATGATTTAACTCAATAAAATGCAAGAAAATTTCCAAAATGTTAAATGGACTGTAGGTGTTAGGACTAAATGCATGGATTATGAACAATGTCTTTTTTACTGTGTTCCATTTGTCTCTGCCAGAAAGCAAGTCTTCAACTTCTTGAACAAGCCAGTTTTTAAACTAACAAGTGCTTTAATAAATCAATTGTAACCAAATAACAGCGTTTGTTTCTCACAGATCATCCTTTACAAATTATTTAAGCAGCTCTATACAATAATATGAATACCTAAAGAGCTCACATCCCCCCTCCTATTTCAATACTTCTTTTCTCTTCTTTTGTAACACAGTAATTAAAGCCAGTCATGGGTAAGCCACATCCACACAGTCAACACAGCTAAACAGCCTGTTCTGTGATGCAAGACAAAATATGCAAAATAAACAAAAATTTTTAAACAAAGTGGAACAATGTCAGATTATATGACCACAAATAACAAGATGATGCAAGAAACTGAAGAGACTAAGTACAATAATTTAGATGTAATTATGGGGCTTCAGGAACACAGAACTGGAACACAGAACTCGATCAAGCAGAGGACTTAAAAAATAAAACATGGGGAACTACAAATAAAAATTAGAATTAGAAGATGGAGTATGAAGGGAACAATTTTGCTTATTGGCAGTTCCAGATCAGGTAGAGGGGAAAGGACTGTATATATTTTATCAAAAGTTATATTAATAAGTGGAATGACATATCCTAACTATCAAGAGATCCAGCTAGATAAAGCCCACAGAGTTTTGACTCTTGGGTCTAGAACCCAAAACAGCCACGGCCCTTAGTAGTTACGTCTGGCTCATTTACACACAATGAGGATATTCTCTCAAACTTCTGGAGAAAAGGAAAATCCTAGAAGTGGACTCAACCAGATCCTTTGTGGACAGTGACTCCTCTGCTTCTACGAGAGTTAAAAAAACTGCACAGAGCCCAACTATTAAACTGGCATGTGAAAATGAAACTAGGATTTAAACTCTTTTATCCAGTGACAATTTAGAGGTTTTTCTCTACCTGTGCTAAGACATATCTTCACTCTGCTGCAACACTCAAAGAACTGAAGAATAAAAGGCAGTAGGAAAATCAACAGGAAAGTAGAGAGAAAGAGAGAGGACAGCCATCTCCAAATCAGCCAGTGTAACAGAACTCCGGCAAAAGAGCAGAGAAAGCAATACCCAGCTAAATCCCTCCCACTTTTCCAGAAGAAGAAAGAGAAAGATGAAAGCTATCTCAAAGGTGGCTTTGCAAAGAAGAAATATTGAGCAGCAATAGATCATACAATCTACATGAAAGTTGCCACATAAATTGTCATTTCTTTAATATTAACAAGGAGAGTTATGTTTGCGTGTGTGGCTTAAAAGACTGCTGTTCCTCTTCTTAATTTTCCCCTCTGTTTTGCTTTCCTCAACAGGAAAACATTATTCTATGTTTACAAGACAAAGTATGAAAATTAGAAGTTATGTACCTACCATAGCGTTCCATGTTAGTTGTCTTCTCTCGCCTTCTTTCTTGCTGGATGGGTTCGGAGCCGATCCTTGGCTCCGACTCGGCACTTGCTAAGCTCGAGAGTCACTTTTACCAGCTCGAGGCAGCCCCATATCCCATGATGCAAGGTGGTAATTACCCAGATCTCGTTTGGTATCTAGAGGAAAAACTGCCTATAAAACTTTCCACTAAGGAAAGAGAAACACTAACCTAAAAAGGCTGTAATGGAAACCAGGTAATCAAGGACAAGAACTATCTGGTGTCCAAGGAAGAAGAATCTTCCAGAGAAAAGGGGAGATCAAGGTCTGTCCAGGCTAGGGGGACAGGAGGGAGGGCAGAAAGAAGGCGAGAGAAGACAACTAACATGGAACGTTATGGTAGGTACATAACTTCTAAATGTTAAGTTGTCAATCTCGCCTTCATTCTTGCTGGATGGGACCGCGTCCCTAGCACCTCTACCCTGGGTGGCTCAATGGCACAGACTCTTGAGAACAGTGGACCAAAGCTTGCCCTGTCCCTGGAGGCCAAATCCAATTTGTAATGAGAAACGAAGGTATGAGGAGTGGCCCAAGTGGCTGCTGCACAAATAGTATCTAAGGGTAGTCTAGCCTGAAAGGCTGTAGAAGTGGCTAGACCTCTTGTGGAATGAGCTTTAGGTTTTGAGTTCAGCTGTTTGCCCCTAAGCTGATAAATGTCAGAAATGGTGGAAGATAGCCATCTAGATAAGGTCACTTTAGAAAAAGGGAGACCTTTTCTATTTTCAGCATAAGACAGGAAGAGCTGATCGGACTTCCTAAATTGCTTTGTTCTGTCCAAGTAATATCTAAGTTGGCGATGAACATCTAGGTAATGCAATTTTTGTTCCGCCCTGTTAGAATAATTTGGAAAAATACAGGGAGATCAATGGATTGGTTTAAATTTGTCTTAGAAGCAACCTTGGGCAAAAGGGATGGGTTGGTTCTCAAGGATACTCTGTCTTTGTGGAAGACCAAATAATGGGGACGAACACAGAGGGCATGAAGTTCAGACACTCTTCTAGCAGAGGTAATAGCGACTAGAAAAAGTGTCTTCCAAGAAAGAAACTTTAATGAACATGAAGCAGCGGTTCGAAGGGGAAGTATCAAGGATGTCAGCACTAAATTTAAGTCCCACTGTGGTGGAGGATCTCTAACAGGGGGTTTAAGAAGGAACACTCCTTTGAGAAAGGCTTTACAAAGTTTGTGGGACATAATGTTGTGGTCTGCAAAGCCGACATGGAAGTTCGAGATTGCAGCCAACTGAACTTTGACTGTGGAAGGCGAAGAACCTGAGTGAAAAATTTCCTAAGGAAATCCAAGACCGACTGAACAGGGGCAGTAAAGGGGTCTATGTTCTTAGATATTGCCCAAAAAGAGAAGCGTTTCCACTTGCTAGAATAAATCCTCCTGGTAGAGGACTTAAGAGAAGCTACTATGATATCTCTAACGGGGTTAGAGATCATAGGAAGCCTGGCTAAGGAAGGAAGTGGAGCAACCAAGCTGTGAGGTTGAGGGAAGGAACGGACCAGTGCAGTTGACCCGACTGGTGGGTCAGAAGATCTGGAACTGGGTCCAGATGCCAAGGCCGCACCAAAAATGGTGATGAAGGAACGGGAACCAAATTTGTCGAGGCCAGTAAGGGGCAATGAGAATCATTTTGGCTCTCAAGACGGTAGCTTTCTGGAGTATTTGTGGTATCAAAGGAAAGGGAGGAAAGGCATAAAGAAGTCCCCGGGGCCAATCTTGGGTAAGAGCATCTCTGGGGGGATGGCCCGGAAGTGGGAAGAGAGAGAAGAAGTCTGGGCATTTGCTGTTTTGGGGTGTAGCAAAAAAATCGCAGCATGGGCGGCCCCACTTCTGAAAAATCTCCTCCACAATGGATTGCTTGAGAGACCACTCGTGAGGCATGAGAATAGCTCTGTTCAATCTGTCCGCTATTATGTTGGTTTTCCCGGGGATATGCGTTGCTACCAGAAACCGATGAGAGGAGATCGCCCATTGCCAAAGTCTGAGAGCTTCTCGACACAAGGGATAGGACTTGGTTCCGCCCTGCTTGTTGATGTACCACACGATGGACATGTTGTCCGTGTGAACTGCAGTAGTCCCTAAAGAGAGAAAGTCATTGAGGGCTTGCAGCACTGCTCTCATCTCTAGGACATTTATGTGCAGGTGGTATTCGAACGGTTGCCACGTGCCATGAACCATCCTGCCCTGATAATGCCCCCCCCACCCGATCAGGGAGGCATCCGAAGTGACCGTGGCTACCGGGGCCGGGGGAACAAATGGTCTGCCCTGATGAACTAGAGGAGAGGAAATCCACCAGGATAGATGGTTCTTGCAGGTTTGTCTCACCAGAATCTTGTGACGCATGGGAAGCTGCTGGAAGGACCACTGGGTGAACAACATCCACTGTAGGAGACGCATGTAAAAGCGGGCCAGAGGAAGAAGTGCTATGGCAGCTGCCATGAGGCCCAACGCTTTCAGGACCAACCTGGCTTGTGCCCTTTTGCTGGATAGGATGATCCGAACGTGGTTTTGGATATCTAGGATTCTCTGACTTGTTAGGTTTGCTGACATCTGAGTAGTGTCTAGATTTGCGCCTATAAAGGTAATAGATTGGCAGGGCGACAAGGAAGATTTTTCGAAGTTGACTGAAATTCCTAAATGACCGCAGAGACGTAGAGTGTAATTTCTGGCTTGGAGAAGTTGATGCCTGGTGGTGGCTGAGAGGAGCCAGTCATCGAGATACGGAAACACCTGGAATCCTTGACGTCTCAGGTGAGCCGTGACCACTGCCATGCATTTGGTGAACACTCTGGGGGCTGTAGTGAGGCCAAAGGGCAGGGCTCTGAATTGAAAATGACTGGTCCCCAGCCGAAAGCGGAGAAAACTTCTGGAGCGTCTGTGAATCTTTATATGATAGTACGCATCCTGAAGGTCTATGGAGCACATCCAGTTGTCTTTGCCCAGAAAGGGCAAAATCGACTGAAGTGTGACCATCCGAAATCTTGTCTTTTTGACAGACTTGTTGAGCCTACTGAGGTCTAATATTGGTCTCCAGTCTCCCGTCTTTTTGGGGACCAAAATGAACCTTGAGTAGATTCCGGACTCTAAATGATCTTTTGGTACTGGCTGGATGGCCCTTTTCTTTAGAAGCTTTGACACCTCTAATTTTGCAATTTCCCTTAGACCGGGTGGTACGTCTGGAAGGGAACCTCTTTGAGGGAAAGGGCTTTCCTCGAAAGGAATCTTGTAACCCTTGGATATGATCGACTGTACCCATTTGTCTTGAGAGAGGGAAAGCCAGGCTTCTGGGTACAGCGACAATCTCCCCCCGACTGCCTCCAAGGGTGGGCAGTCGGGCAACACCTCAGGGATGCTGGAAGGGCTTGTCAGAGAGGCTCTCTGGAGCCCTGGTTCTCTGGACCCCACTGCCCCTAGGGCGGCGTCTGTTATTATTATTACCCCCTATGCCTCTGGGGGTAAACTGACCACGTGCGTCAGGCGTGACTCCTTGTGATTTCCGGAACCACATTTTCCTTCCCTTCTGACCTTTGGGGTAAGGTCTAGAAGGAGTGGAGAAACGGACTCCTATGGCAGAAAGAGTCTTGCCGTCCTGCTCGCACCTGGTTAAAGTGTCC
Organism: Protopterus annectens; assembly: GCF_019279795.1. Classification (NCBI taxonomy): domain Eukaryota; kingdom Metazoa; phylum Chordata; order Ceratodontiformes; family Protopteridae; genus Protopterus; species Protopterus annectens. The sequence goes on from NC_056745.1 coordinate 206,484,290, forward strand.
TTCACCTGAGGGCCAAACAACGTTGTCCCATCAAAGGGAGAGTTTGTGAAGGACGCCTTAAAGGGGTCTGCAAAATTACAGAGCCGCATCCAGGACTGACGTCTGAGGGCCACTCCTGTGCCTGCAGCTCTGCTCGCCCCATCGGCTGCATAAGAAATGAGCCACATGGAGGAGTTGGTTATGGAATTTAGGATTCCCAGCTGAGAGGCAATCTTTTCTTGAGCCCCTGCTGCTGACGGATCCTGTACTACTTCACCTAGCTCTTTGAGGATGTCTCTCTGAAGTCTGGTGAAGTGACACAAATAATTCAGCGAACGCATAGCAAAGGTCGCTGAAGAGATCATCCGCTTGCCATACCTGTCCATGGTCCTAGACTCCTTGTTAGGAGGATGGACTGGCAAGGAAGGATCTGCAAGTTCCTTCTTGGTGGTGGCCGCCACCACCATGGCATCAACCGGGACACCCTTAGAGTAAGAAACTGCTTTTCAACGGGGGCCGTGATAAACTTTGAAGGTCTCCTGGGGACTGGTTCCACCGAATCAGGAGATGCCCATGCCTTTCGAGCTATGACTTCCATAAGGGGGTCGAAAGGCGGAGACACCCAGGAGGTGGAGGGTCGAGATCCAAAAGCCTCCAGGTATACCGATTCATCCTCAGAGGGATTAATGGAGGGCCAGTTCCCCCTCTGTTTAAGAAGTTCAAGGATGTCTGAAAAGGAGACATCCTCAGAGGGAGATCTTGGGGACCCCTCCGACTCATCTAAATCGGTATCTGATGTTGTAGACTCAGGGGAGTCTAAATGCTTCCTCTTGCATGTCCTCTTACGCGGGGGTTCACCTGAAGGATCAGGAGAAACCTCGGAAGAGGAAGTCTTTCCCAATGGGGAAACCTGGGGCGATGGATCTCTGGGTCCGGGAGCAAGAGAGCGGGAAGAGGCATCTACAGGCACCATAGACGGAGGAGCTAAAGGAACCGACTGCTGGCTAAGCTCTGGCGCTAGCACACTCGTCATCACCTCAAGGCTCCTCCCAGGGAAGGCCGAGAGATCCCGCTCCGAAGAAACAGGGATCCCCGGTCCCACCGAAAGGGAAGGCTCCGAAGCAGATGTCGGGGCCAAGCTCACCAAGCCCGAAGCCCCGAGAGGGAGAAAGTACAGTTTTGTACCTACCATAAATGTAGATGTTCGAAGATCCACATTGCTGCAGTCCTAACACTTGGGTAGTCCGCTGTCCTTGGTCAGCCCGAATATCAAAGTATAAGGCTGGCGTCGGTCAGGCGCTTTTGACTGACGTCAGGACGTCAGGGTACAAATGCGCATGACCGGCGTCATATCCTCAGTCTTTTCTTGCCCCAGATGTCAGAAGACCCTAAAAATAAAGGTCAAAACCAAAAGACAGCAAACAAACAACCAACCAACCACCCCTGCACTAACTATATGTACAATATATACAATATACACAAAATGTACAACCCAACCCACACAACCGCCTCTAACTACAGAGGGAAGGAGGAGGGTATTGGACTGCAGCAATGTGGATCTTGAACATCTACATTTATGGTAGGTACAAAACTGTACTATGTTCTTCATCTCACATTGCTGCAGTCCTAACACTTGGGTAGAATCCCAAAGCAGAGGTAAGGGAGGATGGCTAACTACAAGGAAGCAGGAGCTGCCAAAATGCCCTGCAAAACAGCAGTGGCAAAACCAGCCCTGGACTTAGAGTAAAGTGGCAGGTGATAATGCCTAGAGAAAGTATGTACAGAACTCCAAGTAGCTGCCTCCAAAATATCCTTGGTTGCCACCCCTCAAAAAGCTGTTGAAGTGGCAGTAGCCCTAGTGGAATGAGGCCTAATCCCAGCTGGAATCTCCTTGCCATGATGGGAATAACAGAAAGCAATGCAAAACCCAATCCACTTAGAAATAGTTTGTTTTGATACAGGCTTGCCCTGAGAACTCAAGGCAAAAGAAACAAACAACTGCTGAGACTGCCTGAACCCTTTAGTTCTGTCCAAATAATAGCAACTGCCTGTGGACATCTAAAGTGTGCAAAATCTTTTCCCCTTTATTTTGGGGATTTGCATAAAAAGTAGGCAAATGAATAGTTTGGTTTAAAGCCACACTAGAAACCACCTTAGGCATAAAGGAAGGATTAGTACGTAATGATACCCTATCCTTGTGGAAAATCAAGAAAGGCTCAACTGCCATAAGGGCCTGTAATTCAGAAACCCTTCTTGCAGAGGTAATGGCCAACAGAAAAGCAGTCTTCCAAGATAAATATTTCAACTCAACAGTAGCTGCAGGCTCAAAAGGTTGTAGAGTGAGTTTCTCCAACACAAAATTGAGATCCCAAGCAGGAGTAGGAGCTCTTAGTGGGGTCTTATATTCTTTGCCCCTCTAAGAAATTGCTTGAACAAAGGATGAGAAAACAATGGTGGGTTGCAATCATAGTGAGCTGAAATTGCTGCAGCATGAACTTTAATAGAAGAGAAAGACAAACCTTTGTCCAGTAACTCAGTAAGATATTGAAGAGCCACACTCAAATTAGGCTCAGAAACATCAAAATCTTTTGCTGCACTCCAAAACAAAAATCTCTTCCATTTGTCTGTACACTTTCCTTGTACTAGGCCTCCTAGCTTCCAAAACAACATTCAAAACTTGCTGAGGAAGTGGAGGCCCACTTTGGTTCAAAACAGAATATGCCAGGCTGTTAGGTGCAGAGAGTGAAGCTTGACATTTAGCAAATGGCTGTCCTCCTGTGACAACAGGTGTGGAATCGAAGGCAAAGGCCATGGAGGCTTCCACCAGACTTCTCAGTAATGGGTACCAGTGTTGTCGAGGCCAATCCGGAGCTATTAAAATCATCCTTGGCTTGTCCTGTCTGACCTTTAGAAGTACCTTTGGGAGGAGAGGCAGAGGTGGAAAGGCATATACATGAAGATTGCTCCAATTGAAAGAAAGAGCATCCACTTTCCAAGCTGTGGGATGAAACCTTTTGTGCAAAACTTTGGCAGCTGATGGTTTAGTGGAGAAGCGAACAGATCTATGTCTGGAGTTCCCCATGACACTGTCAATTTCTGAAATACAGGAGGATCCAATTTCCACTCGTGGGGATCCATAATTAGACTGCTCAACACATCTGCTAAGGAGTTCTGTGCTCCTGGCAGAAACCTTGCCTGAAGATTGAGCTGTAAACTGAGAGCAGTCTCCCACAAAATCATTGCTTGCCTGCATAGAGGATAAGAATCGTTCCCCTTGCTTGTTGATGTACCACATGACAGTTGTGTTGTCTGTTAGAATCAACACCTGTCCTGGAAGAAGCAATTCCTTGAAAGCAATTAATGCAAACTGGACTGCTAACATCTCCTTCATGTTGATATGTAGATGTTGTAGTCTGACAGGCCACTTGTTTTGTATCCACTTTCCATTTAGATGAGCTCCCAAGCTTTGTCTGAGGCATCTGTCGTTAAAATCTGACTCGCCTCTGGCCGGGTCACAGAGAGTCCCTTGTTTAGGTGACATTCCTGAGCCCACCACAAAAATTCCTTTTGAATGCAAGGTATTATTTGAATGACAGTGTCTAGATCCTGGCAGTGCTGTGTCCATACATTTTGAGATACCATTGTAGCTTCCTCATATGCAGTTTGGCATTGGGAAGCACCAGAATACAAGATGCCATGAACCCTAAGGCTTGAAGGACTGTCCTTGCAGTCAGCCCGGACTGATGAGATAGTTGATGGAAGTAAAGGGATAGACTCTTTTGTTTGTCCGGGGTTAAAAGTGCCATCTGGGAAGCTGTATTCAGTCTCACACCCAGAAAGCACATGTCTTGAGAGGGTACTAGACTGGACTTTATTTCGTTCACAGAATACCCTAGGCATCTTAGCACTGCTATCACATAATCCAAATGATGAAGAAGCTCTTCTCTTCCTTGAGCCAGAATTAGGCAGTCGTCCAAATAAGGATAGATCTGTATTCCTTTTTGTCTGAAGAAAGCTATCACTGGAGCCAGAACTTTGTGAACACTCTGGGCAGTAGATAAGCCAAAGGGCAATGCAGAGAACTGATAGTGAGAAGTCCCAGCTCGAAAACGCAGATACTTCCTGCAACTTAGTCTGATAGGAACATGAAGGTAAGCCTCCTTGAGATCCAAAGTTACCATCCAATGATCTTTGCCCAGCAGAGGTAAAAGCTGCTGCAACGTCAACATTTTGAACTTGGGAATGTCCAGATAAGTGTTGAGGATAGATAAATCCAAAATTGGTCTCCACGTGTTCCCCTTCTTTGGTACTAGGAACAGGCGAGAATAAAATCCTAGGCCCACTTCTGGCAGAGGGACCGGCTGTATGGCCCCTAGTTGGAGCAACAGAGAAACCTGTTTGTGAGCCTCTAGTCTTTGTGGAGGAGGAACGTCTGGCATGCCTTTGAAAGGAGGCAAGGTATGGAAATAAAACCTGTAGCCGTGGTGAATGATATCCAATACCCATCTGTCCTGGGTAATTAAACTCCAATTTTCTTTGAAAAGTGCCAACCTTCCTCCCAAAGGTGCTGCCAGACGAGCAGGCTCTGGCAGCTGAAAAGGTAGGTCATTGGGTCTGCTGGCCGAAAGGACTGACCCCTGCCCTCACCCGAAGCCTGTGCAGGAGAACTCCCTGTTCTAGGCCTGAAAGAGCCCTGGGCCCTGCCCTTACCACGTCTAGATCTACCCCTAGACTGTGAACCATAAGAAGGATACGTCCACCCTTTAGTAGGCCAATTTCTACTAAACTTTGGAGGCTGGACCTGCAAAAAATCTTTAACAGTCTGCATAGACTTAGCCTTGTCTTCCATTTTCTTTAAGACTGTCTCAACAGGAGGACCAAACAATACGTCAGATTGTAAAGGAGCATCTAAAATCCTTGTCTTAACATGTTCAGACAAATTCTGATCCCTCAGCCAGGCGTGCCTGCGAAGGACTGACCCAGTGGCAGCCACCCTGGACGAGGCCTGTACAGCATCAAAACCACATTGCAAAGAATGCTTACCCACCTGTTCAGAAACATGCACTAAATCTTGCAACTCCTTACAATCAAGGCCTACTGCCAGAGCATCAACCTTAGACTTCAATAGTGAAAGGAGATAATTTTGGTATTTCAACATGTGAAACTGGCAATTCAGAGCCCTCATAGCAAGAGTGGAAGAAGTATAGACTTTCTTTCCCCATCTATCCAAGGCCCTAGCCTCCTTGTCTGCAGGAACCGGATTCTTAACAACAGAAGCCTTCACACCTTTAGGCCCCTGGCTAACAGTCTCTGGGTCTGCCCTAGGACTCTTAAAAAGATACTTATGAGCTTCAGGCACCCTGTAATACCTATCCGGCTTAACAGGAGCAGGAGGCAAAGAATCAGGAATAAGAGAAGCTTCTGTAAAACATCGTCCACTACATCCAAAACAGGAGGTATAGCCAAAGGCCTATGCTGGGGTAAAACAGAAATTCCCTAAGCCTTTTCCTGGAATCAGAGAAGTCCTGACCCTCCCACTTAAAATGCTCCCTCATGGAATGAAGAGTTTCTGAAAAGAAAAATCCTCAGGAGGAGTAGCAGAAGGAGTAGAATCATCCACATCAGAATCAGAATAAGGAGAGTACTCCTGCAAGTCTTCAGCCGAAGACTCTGAAACATCTGAAGCCTGCTCAAAACCCCCAGCTCAGGATCCACCCTAGGTCTCTTATCAGGAGGGGCATAGAACCCTAATCAAAGTAATCAAATCTTCTGCCATTTTAAGCATATGCTTCTTGGGCACAGCACCTGAGGAGCTAGGGGTAACACCAACTGAAGCCAAACCTGGCCTGCCCCTGGGGGAAGCCTTTGAAACAGAAGGAGAGGGCCTAGCCACCTTGGGAAGGGAGGTGAGTATAGTAAGATGAGAAGCCCCCTCAGCCTGACTAGTCACCTGAGAGGCCACATCCTGCAATAATAAGGTCTCACCCTGGGAACACAAAGAAACCTCCGGTGGAGCCACCGGCTCCACCGACACCTCCAAAGAACCGGCGTCTGGTACAGACGGTTCTTCTAGCCTAGGCTTAACTGCCTTGTCCTTGCACTTCTTCGAAGAAGCGGGCGTCGGAGCATCCGACGGCATTTTATAGTTGCACCGCTTCCCAAAGACTAACCTTGCACAATCCAACCTTCTCTTTATAGTGCGTTTATTAAATCTAGCACAAGAGCGACAGCCAACAACGTCGTGCTCAGGCCCTAAGCAAGGAATACACAAAGTATGATAATCTCTATGCGGTATCTGTTTCCCACAAGAAATGCAATTATTAACTTTTTCTGACATCCGGTAAATGACTGAGGCAAGAAAAACCAAAATATTCTAACGGGTACTTAGCCAACTTTGAACTCGGTCTGAAACTTCTAAATCGAAAAAATCTCAGAACGCCAACCAGCACTTGCAATACTGCTTCTGCATCGGACCATGCGGCAAAAAAGACTGAGGATATGACGTCGGTCATGCGCATTTGTACCCTGGCGTCCTGACGTCAGTCAAATGCGCCCTGACCGACGTCAGCCTTATACTTTGATATTCGGGCCGACCAAGGACAGCGGACTACCCAAGTGTTAGGACTGCAGCAATGTGAGATGAAGAACATCGGGGTTGGACAAGGGTCCGATGCCACTCGCCCCCTCGGAACCGACCAGGGAAGCCCGACACCCGGATCCCTCCAAGGAAGGTCTCAAGGAGGAGATAGGAGTCGAGGACAACGGAGCCGAAAGGTGTGGTATCGGCTCCGAAGCAGCAACAGTCACGGTACCAATAATCTCCGGCACCGAACTCTGTAAGAGAGTCGAAGGAGGAATCTCGGGGGTGTAGGATAGCTGACGTCTGATGAGACGGGCTATGGAGCATCTGGGCTAGTGCCTGTGATTTTAATAGCCTACTCACCACTCTCTCTAAGTCGTGGTCTGAGAGCCTGGACGACCTCGATGATCGGCTCCGATGGCTCCGCTCCGAAAGCAAGGAAGAAGCTGGAGCCGAGTGTATAGACTCCAAAGAAGGAGATCTAGACCTCTTCTTGGACGGAGCCATCGGAGCCGAAGAACGTTCGGCTCCAGGCGGAGCCGACAACTTGTCGGCTCCGAGAGGAGACAAAGATATCTCGGCTCCAGCCGGAGCCGAGACATGCTTCAACGCTAGTGTGTCATCTGCAGACGGAGCCGACACAGGTGCTGAAGCCAGGGTATTGGCGCCGACCGGCGCCAGTACAGAAGCTTCCAACAAGGAAGGATCGGCTCTGGACGGAGCCGATGTCGACTCCGGCGGAGTCGGAACCAAGACCACAGACTTGGACACCGAAGCCTAGGTCTTGGAAGGCTTGGAGGGCTTCCCGGAGCCGACCTTTAGCCGGGGAGCTCTCTGGTTTAAGAAGACCCCTTAGGATCAACTTATTTCTACGTTCCTGCAGGACTCTCTGGCTGAAAGAATGACATATAGCACAGGAGTCCTGCAGGTGTAGGGGTCCCAGGCAATAAATACAAGAAGTGTGACCGTCTGTCAGAGACATCTTCTGACAGCACGAGTCACGCTTCTTGAAACCTGAGACCCTAGTATCTTTGGACATGTCTCAGTCCTAAAACAATCACACACACCAATCAGTCCAATACAAAGACACTAACTACTAAAAATTATTAATAACTAATAAATTAGTTATTACTATAACAGTGACACAACACACACACACCTGAGGGAAATCCTGACAGGAACTGTGAGGGTGGATAAGGACTAAGGCCCGAAACACTGAAACTAAGTGAACTAAGGGGAAATGGGTATGGAGCTAAGTGAAAAAGTACACTGAATGATATAAAGACTAAAAGACTAAAAATTAGAGTTTTTAGACGCCTAAAACCTTACAAATAGCAAGAAAAATATCACTTACCAGGAGCTGGTAAAAAGAATGACCTCATTAGTGAAGCGGCAAACGAGATCTGGGTAATTACCGCCTTGCATCATGGGATATGGGGCTGCCTCGAGCTGGTAAAAGTGACTCTCGAGCTTAACAAGTGCCGAGTCGGAGCCGAGGATTGGCTCCGAACCCATCCAGCAAGAATGAAGGCGAGATTGACACCTTAACATCGTGTTCTTTAAAACTGCCCCCCAAAATCTCTAACAGGGGTGGAAATGCATATATGAACATTCCAAACCACAACAATGAAAATGCATCTGTTTTCCAGGCCTGCCTGCAAGGAATCTGAGAGCAAAATCTGTTCAGGTGTTTTTCTTTGAAAAGAGGGAAACTGATCTATTTGAGGTGCTCCTCACATTGGGATCAACTCCTGGAAAACCCCTTTTTTCAATTTCCATTCATGAAGGTCTGTCCTGGTCCTGCCCAGCTTGTCTCACACTATATTTTGCTTTGATGGAATGTAAGATGCTTGGAGGATTACACACTGCTGTACTAGCTTCCAATCCATCATAGCCAGCTTGTAGAGAGAGTATGATCTTGTAACAACCTGATCTTTTAAGAACCACATCAGTGTGGTGGTGTCTGATCACCTGAAGAGGTCTAGGGGACTAGGTGATGAAGGGATTTTATGGCATGGATCACAGCCAACATCTCCCTGACAATGATGTGATTTGGTCTGTCTGAGGAATTCCACAAGCCTTGCACCTTTGCCCTGATAGAAACTGCTCCCCAAGCAAAATCTGAGGAATCTGTTGTTATAGATTGAATGGAGACCTGAGGAGAAAAGGGGAGACCTGGATGTAGAGCCATTTGTTGCATGTACCAGTGCAGTTCCTTTTTTAATGCCCAAATTTGTAATCTGAAATTCCAGAAGGTGAAGATGCTGGGTTCATGTTAATTACAAACCACTTAATTTTTCTCATATGGAACCTGGTGAGTGGAATCATGAGGATCATAGAGGCCATAAACTCTAGAATCTGGAGATATTCTTTTACACATGTCTGAGACTGACTGGAGAAGCACAGGAAAGTTTCCAGACAAAAAAATGTCATATCATCTTGTGTAAGAAACACCTTTTCATAGCAAGTATCTATAAGGCAGACCAAAAAACACAGTCCTCCAAGATGCAGCCAAGGAAGACTTTTGTACAAAGAAGAGATGAAACCCATATTAACAACTCTTGACATCTGGGAGAAAACTCTGCTGAGTAAATCATCTAAATAGAAATATGTGAATGTCATACAGTCTGCAATTCTAAACACCCTTGGAGCTGAAGATAACCCAAAGGGCAATGCAAAGTAATGATAATGTGACCAAGACACAGAGAACCTTAGAAATTACTTGAAACCAATAGAAATGTGAATGTGACGAGAAGCATCTTTTGGATCTAATGATACTATGACACTCACGGGAGGTATGAGGGGTAACAGTGCTTGAAGGTCAGCATTTTGAACTTTAGTACTTTCACATACAGATTGAGAAAGGAAAGATCCAGAACTGGTCTCCAAAAAGTTCATTCTTTGGCACCAGACATTCTGGAATAAAATTATTTGTCTCTTTGAACCGAAGGCACTGGTTCTATGACTCCAAGGCTAAGTAAGTGATGAAGAACTTGAGGAAAAAAAAACTCTGTTTAGTTCATAGGATAAAGGGACGAGTGGAATTTCCCTGAAAGGAAGTACCTGTATCCAATGCAAACTGTGCCCCTCTTGAATTACTCTTAGCACCAAAGAGTCTTACGTATCATGGAACTCGTAAACAAAGATATTGGTAATCTCCAAACTCTGGACCCTACCCAGGTCTGATTTGTAAAAGGCAGATCATGTCTCTTAAACCTGACTGACTTCTTTGAAGCAGTCACCAAAGCCATAGATGAGGGTAAGGTGGTTACACAGCTTAGCTTGATCTCGCCAAGGCTTTTGACACCATCCCCCACTCTGGAATTATAGATAAGCTAAACTAGGTATAAATCCCTATGTCACAAGATGGGTTGTCAAATGGCTCACGGACAGAACCCACACTGTCAAAGTAGCAGACTCCAAATCCGACTTCAGACCAGTGACAAGTGGAGTACCAGAGGGATCGGTCCTGGGTCCTCTCCTGTTTGGCATCTACTTCTCAGAAGTCCAAGCCAACATGGAAGGACTCTGGCTGAGCAGGTTCAGAGACGACTGCAAGCTGGGAGCCATTATTAACTCCCCAAGTGATGCAGACATCCTACAGAAAGGCCTCAGTGAGACCAATGACTGGTGTCGAAACCATGGCCTTAAGCTTAATGCCAAAAAATGTGTCATCGTCCTCTTTGGGAAAAATTCAGTTCCCACTAATTACCACATCAATGGGAGCCCATTGAACACTGAAGGCATTATAAGAGATCTGGGGAAACAGGTTGACAGCAACCTCTCCTTCGACCACCACATTGCCACTGTGGTCCGAAAGTCCATTTATGTGGCACATCTCATTACCAACGGTTTTGCATCCAGGGAGAAAGAGGTCATCATCTCTCTCTACTTTTCCATCACTAGGCCAATCATTGAGTATAATGCCCCATTTGGCATGTACCTCACTAGACACGTGCAACAGCTGGAATGGCCACAAAAGTACCTCACGAAGAGGATCCTAGGCCTTAAACACATGTCCTAACATGGACAGACTCAAAAAAACTCCAGCTATTCTCTGTCTCACATTGTCTACTAAGAGGCGATCTCTGCTTGACTTACAAAGCCATGTCTGACCCAGCTCTGTTAGAAATGCTACATCTAAAGAAATCTCAATCCCTCCGCACCACATGCTCCAGAGACCTCAACCTCATTACCACAATCAACAGAACATGCTGGAGGGATAGGTTCATAACCCAGAGACTTCCCATACATGTCAAGCAGAGCACCTCACTGACCCTCTTCAAGAGAAATTTTGATGAGTGGATGGGAAATAGAAAGTTCATCCCGAGGATCACTCCAGTGGCTGCACTTGATAGAGGCACTGGGAACTAACGTCGGGTGGTACGATGCCTGGTACACTTCTATGGGCTAGGCTTGTGAAGGCTCCAGGGCCATTAGCCTAGTACACACCTATGAATAGGGATAACAGTAAGTAGGGGTACAGAAAATAGGCAAGAGAGGGGTGGAATTCACTGCAGAAAACTGGCAAATGAACCAAGATACTGGGAGCAAATAACTAGAGGGCGAAGGTAATAAGAGTGGGAGGAGGTCAAGACGATGTCTGGACTAGAGACTGTTTTCCCTACAGGGATTGATGGAGTATGGGCAAAGAGTCTTAAGTGAAAAACACTTGCTCTGGTATAGTTTTTAGTTGAGTCTAGATAAGAAGCTGCTGTTAAAAAGGCAATAATTAAGGACATATAAAATACTGCATGATGACTATTCAAATCAATCAGAGGAGGTTAGAAAAAGACTGGGAAGAGAGACTGGAAAAGCAATTTACAAGAGATCAATAGGACATATGCATGGCTCCCAAGTATACATGTCCAGAAGGTTTAGAATCTTTGCATGGGAGAGTTTGGATAAGTATTTTTAAACGCCAAGGAAACTTCAAAGAATTTTCCTCAAGAACATATCAAATACTGGAGTTGGGATTGGGAACAGAGAGTTAACTGGGGACATATGTTTTGGCGAGTGTAATGGTTGGCAGATTTTAAAAGTTCCCCTACAGAATAATCTGTCAGAAATACTGGATGAGCAATTGGCTGTAACTATGGAAATTATTCTTTTGAGATGGGACACAGGATCAATTCTGTTGGCTGTCAAAAAAAAAAAAAGCAAATGACTAGAAAATGGAAATCAAAGTCTAAACCAACTGTATATGAAGTACCGAACATTATAAGAAAAATAAAAACTGAAAGAGATCTTTAGAAATTCGAAGGTGCAAATGACATAGAAATAAATGGTAATTGTGGGAAAAATACATGAAAAAGAATGCTCAGGGGAGGAGGAGTGATGTTTAAGGGAAGGCAGGAAATCAGCAATATGAAATGTTGGACTGATAATGGTTACAAAGTAAATATGACAAAAATAAAAAAAATATTATTTTTTTTTCTTTTTTGTTAATATACGTTTATGTTGTAAGTAATAATTAAATAAAGATGTTTAAAAAGCTGAAAAAATGGTAAGTAGCAGCAGTCACCCTAGATACAATGTCTATACAATAATACACACTCTTCAAAGCCTGTTTAGACACTTGAGAATTATTAAAAACAATACAATTCAGAAAGGAGCTATCCTCTCAAGGAGGTGAGGCAGATTACTCCCTCAAATTTCAGCACAAAAAGTACAGTTGTGTACACCTACCATGAATGTAGACATTCGAGTGTATTCACTGTTGCAGTCATCACATTTGGGTTATCTGCTTGCAGTAGCCCTCAGTCGGCCTGATCATCAAAGTCTTGGGTTCTGCGTCAGTTGCTGTCTCATCTTCCATGACGTCAGGTAGTCAGGGGTATAAAGCATGCAGCCGATGCCATTACATCAGTTTTTCTTGCCCCAGATGTCAGGTGCCTCCCTAATGGGAAGCAATTAAATATATATACAAGGTTATACCTCCAACAAAAAAGCAAATACACCAAAAAGCTTTTAAGCATAATAAAAAGGAACAGAGGTATAGCCAAAAGAAGTCAGGGGGCTAGAGGGAGGGTAACCAGGACTGCAACAATGAATACACTCGAACATCTACATTTATGGTAAGTGTACACAACTGTACTATGTTCTCCGTGTTTCACTGTTGCAGTCATCACATTTGGCTAGATTCCCAAAGCTAAGGATGGGAGGAGGAATTTAGATAGCATTAGGACCAGCTATGAGGCCCTGCAAGACTGCAGTGGCAAAACCAACTCTGGATTTAGGGAAAATTGGCAAATGTTAATGCTTGGAGAAAATATGTACAGAACTCCAGGTGGCAGCTTCTAGGATGTCCCTGGTAGGGACACCTCTGAGAAAGGCTGCAGAGGTAGATGCAGCCCTGGTTGAATGTGGTCTTATCCCCTGTGGGATAGGTTTTCCATGGTGCTTATAACAGAAATGAATGCAATGGCCTATCCATTTAGGAATGGTTTGCTTTGAAATGGCCTTCCCCTCTGCCCCTGCAGCAAATGCCAACAACAGCTGTTCAGATTTCCTGAGAGGTTTAGTCCTGTCCAAGTAAAATCTAAGTTGTCTGTGCACATCTAAGGAGTGCAGTATCCGTTCCCCTTTGTTCTGTCGATTAGAAAAGAAGGTTGGCAAATGAATGGACTGATTAAGAGCCACACTGGATACTACCTTGGGCATGAAGGAGGGATTGGACCTGAGGGACACCCTGTCTGCAAGAAAGATGATGAAAGGCTCCACTGCCATAAGGGCCTGTAATTCAGACACCCTTCTTGCCATTTTCCAAGAAAGGAATTTTAACTCTGCACTTGCAGCTGGGCTCAAAAGGAGGTAGAGTGAGTTTTTCCAATACAAAGTTAAGGTCGCAGGCTGGAGTTGGGGCTCTGCTGGGTGGTCTTAAGTTTTTGGCCCCTCTGAGGAACTGCTTGAGCAGTGGATGAGAGAAGACAGGTGGTTCTGTGTTGTAATGAGCTAAAATGGCTGAGGCATGAATTTTGATGGAGGAAAAGGAAAGGCCCTTTTGAAGCATCTCAGTTAAGTATTGAAGAATCTGAGGCAAACTGGACATTGCTGTGCCCACCCCCTGAGTTTGGTTCCAGGAAAACAATCTTTTCCATTTTTCAGCATAAGATTTTCTAGTACTAGGCCTCTTTGCCTCCAGAATGACATCCAACACTTGTTTACTGAGGGATGGTAACGGAGAGATCAGGTAATTAGCCAGGCTGCCAGGTTCAGGGTTTGAAGCTGAGGGTACAGAATCTGGCCCTCCTCCTGGGACAGCTGGGTAGGGGTCTAAGGCAGGTACCATGGTGCTAGAAGTGACATACTGCGCAAGAGGGGGTACCAGTGTTGGCGTGGCCAGTCTGGTGCAATCAGTATCATCCTTGGTTTGTCCTGTTTGATCTTTAGTAGTACCTTGGAGAGGAGAGGCAGAGGAGGAAAGGAATAACCTGATAGATTTTTCCAGCTGAAGGATAGGACATCCACTTTCCAAGCTTGTTTGTGGGGAGTCCTTGTGCAGAATTTGTCCAATTGGTAGTTCTGGGGGGAGGCAAACATGTCTATATCTGGGCTCCCCCATTTGTTTATCAACATGAATGTCTTTAGTTCCAGTTTCCACTCGTGTGGGTCCATGAGATTTCTGCTTAGATCTTCTGCCAGTGTATTTAGCTTTCCTCGCAGGAATTGAGCCTGCAGGTGCACTTGGTAGCTCAAGGCTGTGTTCTACAGAGCCAATGGCTAGTCTGCAGAGAGGGCATGAGTGGGCCCCCTCCGCTTATGTACCACATTAATAGTGGTGTTGTCCGTCTTTACCATTAATTGTCCTGGAAGAATGTGTTCCTTGAAGGCTGTAAGAGCAGCTAACATTTCTTTTTGATTGATATGCAGGTGCATTTGACTTGGATCTCATTTGCCCTGAATGCACTTCCCTGCCAAGTGAGCCCCCCATGCATAGGCTGATGAGTCTGTTGTTGGGTTTGGGCAGCAGGGGGTAGAGTGAATGGCAGTCCCTTGTTTGGGTGTCAGGCCTCTGCACACCAAAGGAACTCTAACTGTAGGCAAGGTATGATGGGAATCATTGCTTCTAGATCCTGAGAATGTTGACACCATAGGTTTTTAGATACCACTGTAGTTTCCTAATATGCAGTCTTGCATATGGAATTAGGAGAATGCTGGAGGCCATGAACCCCAAGGCTTGCAGTATTTGTCATTCAGATAGCAGGGTTTTTGTGGCCATTAGTTTGAAGTAAGCTGTCAATTGAACTTGTTTCTCTGGTGTGAGGAAAGCCATCTGGAAAGTTGTGTTCAAGCTTGCTCCCAGGAATACAATTTGTTGACAGGGTACAAGATGTGATTTATTTTTGTTTATGGTGTACCCCAGACAAGTTAGCACCTTTTGTATAAATGCCAGATGTTTCAAAAGTATGTCCTGGCTTTCTGCCTGAATTAGACAATCGTCCTGGTATGGGAATATTTCTTTGCCTGCAAAATGCAATGACTGGAGCTAGGCACTTTGTGAATACCCTGGGTGCAGTAGATAAGCCAAAGGGCAATGCAGAGAACTGATGGTGCATGTAGCCTGCTTTGAAGCGTAGGTATCTTCTGCAAGATTCCCTGATTGGGATGTGTAGGTAGGCTTCCTTTAAATCCAGTGTTGCCAACCAGGCATCCTTGCCTTGCATAGGAAGCAACTGGTGAAGAGTTAGCATCTTGAATTTTGGGATTACCAAAAAGGTGTTTAGGATAGAGAGATCCAGGATAGGACGCCATGTGTTGACTTTTCTGGGCACCAGGAAAAGTCTTGAGTAGAAACCTTGTCCCCTTTCCTGTTCTGGGACAATATGAATAGCCCTTATACTTAAGAGAGAGAGTACTTGCTTTTAAGCCTCTGCCCACTGATTTGGGGGTAGAGCTGGCCAACCATTTGGGGTTGGTAAAGTGTGGAAGTGGAATCTGTATCCTTGGGAAACTATATTTAAAATCCCCTTTGTCCTGGGTAATGAGTTCCCAGTTTTTTACCTGCAGAGCAATCTTTCCTTCTAAAGGAGCAGTCAGTTAAGAAGGGCTTGGAAGTTTTAAAGTTAAGTGATTGAGACAGTTTACCATAGGGGTGAGTCTTACTACTTCCGAATTTGGAAGTGGGAGCCCCACTGCTTAGTCCTGTGCGTACCTTGGGACTGAAGCCTAGGTGTTCTGCTGGCTCTGGGTATGGACTGAGAAGGCCTGGAAGAGACAGGAAAGGACCAATTCTTAGAGGGCCAATGCCTACTAAATCTTGGAGGCTGTACTTGCAGGAAATCTTTAACAGTTTGCATAGATTTAGCTTTTTCCTCTATCTTTTTAAGTACTTCTTCTGCTTTGTTGCCAAACAGGCAGTCCTGGTTTAAGGGAGCATCCAGCAATTTAGCTTTAAAATGATCTGGTAAAGATTGCTCCTTAAGCCATGCATGCCTTCGAAGTACAGACCCAGTGACAGCAGCCCTGCAAGATTGCTCTAGTGAATCGAAACCACATTGCAAAGTATGTTTTCCAACTTGTTCAGCTGAATGCAGTAAATCCTGTAAATCCTTATTTTCAGCACAGTCAGGAATCAACATAACTTTCTGTTTAAGCAATCCAATAATATGCTGCTGATACATATGAAACTGGCAGTTTAAGGCCCTAATGGCCAAGGTTGCAGAAGTGTATACCTTCTTACCCCATCTATCCAGCACCCTGGAATCTCTATCAGAGGGGGTAGGATTTCACGCAGTAGTAGCCTTAATGCCCTTCGGTCCCTGTGAAATAGTCTCAGGATACGCATTAGGATTTTTAAAGAGGAACTTGTGAGTCAGGAACCCTGTAATATCTATCTGGTTTTCTGTGAGCAGGAGGTAAGGAGTCAGGGGCCAAGCTAGATTCCGAAAAGGCGTCATCAACAATGTCCAGTACAGGGGGGATAGCTAAAGGCCTGTATTGGGGCAGGAGTAAGAAATCCCTAAGCCTCTTTTTAGAATCAAAGTAATCCTGGCTTTCCCAAAGAAAATGCTCTCCAAGAGTATGCAAGATTTCACCAAAAGAGAAATCCTCTGGAGGGGAAGCAGAGGGAATAGAGTCCTTTGCATCAAAATTCTCAAAGGTAGATGAGGGTAAATCCTGGTCATCAGAGGAAAGAGAAATTTCAGAATCCTGATCAGAAGTATCATAAGCAAATTCAGTCCTAGGTCTCTTAAAGGGGGAAGGTTGGCTTCCCCTGATTAAAGTAATAAGGTCTTCAGCCATTCTTATCATTCATTTTTTTAGACATAGAGGCCTGACCATGCAGTCTGGGTGTCAGTTTTTTAGGCATGGATTGAGTTTTAGGCCTTGAAGAAGAAGATGGCGTCGGTTTAATATGCAAGTCAGTAGGCCTGAATGCACCCTCAGAAGCCGGTTCCTGCACAGCGGCTCCGGACCCATCCAAGGTAGAGACATCTCACGGCATACCGGACTCTGAATGGGTCTCAGTAGAGGCCTGCAAATCTGAAGTACCGAGCATCAGGAGCTGCGAAAGCACCTCACTGAGTACCGGCAAACTGGCGACTAGTTTAGGAGAAGCATCATCGGCAGCTTTGGACCAAGGCGGCCTGTCTCTGTCTTTATATTTGCATTTTTTTGGAATGTC
Source organism: Protopterus annectens (assembly GCF_019279795.1). NCBI lineage: Eukaryota > Metazoa > Chordata > Ceratodontiformes > Protopteridae > Protopterus > Protopterus annectens. The sequence continues at coordinate 206,501,476 of NC_056745.1, forward strand.
GGTAGTCGGGTGGCATACCAAAGCCATATCTGGGTAATTGAACTAGTACCAAAATATGTGGAAGTGTAAATAAACCGACGATGAATAGTTTGTTGTTTAAATAAGGCACAAAACCAACAGCGAGGTACAGCGTGGTCAGAGCCTAGGCAAGGAATACAGTATGAATGAAAATCTTTATGAGGTATTTGCTTTCCACAAGAAATACAATTATTGACTTTTACTGACATCGGTTTAGAGCAAGAAAAAGTTTCCCCAACGGGGTACTTAGCTTTAGTTAAAGACGTCGGTTCTGAAACTCGAAAACGAAAATTTCAGGAGTCGGCCGGCCGGCACTTGTGAACTGCTTCTGGTTCGGGCACCGCACGGCAAGAAAGACTGATGTAATGGCGTTGGCTGCATGCTTTATACCCCAACTACCTGACATCATGGAAGATGAGACAGCAACCAACGCAGGACCGAAGACTTAGCTAATCAGGCCGACTGAGGGCTACTGCAAGCAGATAACCCAAATGTGATGACTGCAACAGTGAAACACGAAGAACATACAAGACTGCAACAATGAATACACTCGAACGTCTACATTTATGGTAAGTGTAAACAACTGTACTATGTTCTTCGTGTTTCACTGTTGCAATCATCACATGTGGGATGATTCCCAAAGCTGAAGAAAAGGGTAGGATGCCCTGCAAGACTGCTGTGGCAAAGCCTGCCCTGGATTTGGAGAAGATAGGCAGGTGGTAAATGCTTGGTGAAGGTATGAACAGATTTCCACGTTGCAGCCTCCAGGATGTCCCTGGTGGGGACCCATCTGAGAAAGGCTGCAGAGGTGGAGGTTGCTCTGGTGGAATGTGTCCTGACCCAGTGGTTTCCCGTGGTGTCTGTAGCAGAAATGGATGCAGTGTGCTAGCAGAAATGGATGCAGTGTGCTATCCATTCAGAGATTGCTTGTTTGGATATGGGCTTGCCCTCTGCTCCTGCTGCAAAGCTGACTAGCAATTGATCAGTTTTTCTGAAAGATTTAGTCCTGTCCAGATGGAATTTAAGTTGTTTGTGCACATCTAGAGTGTGCTGAATCCTTTCCCCCTTGTTTTGTGGGTTAGGGAAAAAGGTGGGCAAATGTATGGATTGGTTGAGAGCCACACTTTAGGCATGAAAGATGGGTTAGTCCTGAGTGAGACTCTGTCAGCATGGAAAATGATGAAGGGCTCTACAGCCATGAGTACTTGTAGCTATGATACTCTTTTAGCTGAAGTGATGGCCAGAACCAAGGCTGTTTTCCAAGATAAATTTTAACTCTGCTGAAGCTGCAGGTTCAAAGGGGGGTAGGGTGAACTTTTCCAACACAAAGTTAAGGTCCCAAGCTGGGGTAGGAGCTCTTCTGAGTGGCCTTACGTTGTTAGCCCCTCTTAGGAACTGTTTGATGACAGGGTGTGAGAAGAGAGGAAGTTCCGTGCTGTAATGAGCAGAGATGCCAGAGGCATGAATTTTAATAGAAGAGAAGGATAGACCCCTGTGTAGTAGGTCTGCCAGGTAATCCAGGATGAGAGGTAGGAAGGGCTGTGCCATTCCGGCTCCCTTACCCTGGATCCAGGTGCAAAACCTTTTCCACTTGTAATCATACGATTTCTTAGTGCTGGGGTGTCTGGCCTCACTTATAACATCTAGGACTTGTTTGCTTAGGCTGGCAGCTTGAGGGGTAGTCAGGGAATAAGCCAGGCTGCCAGGTTAAGGGATTGCAATTGGGGATGCATGAGTTCTCCATTCCCCTGGGTCAGGAGTGTTGGGATCTGAGGTAGGTGCTATGGTGGCAAGGGTGAGAGGCTGCACAGCAGTGGGTACCAGTGCTGGCATGACCAGTCTGGGGCAATCAGGATTGCCCTTGGTTTTTCCTCCGTTATTTTGAGCAGTACCCTTGATATGAGTGGTAGGGGGGGAAATGCATAGACTGAGAGGTTTACCTACTGGAAGGATAAAGCATCCACTTTCCAGGCCTTGCTGTGGGGTTCCCTGGTGCAGAATTTTCTGAGTTAATAACTGGAATGGGAGGCAGAGAGGTCGACCTTCGGGGTGCCCCATTTCTGGGTTACAAGGGTGAAGGTTCTGTGGTCTAGCTGCCACTCGTATGGGTCTAGCAGGTTTCTGCTTAAGTTGTCTGCCAGAGAGTTTAGAGAGCTTGGCAGGAATTATGCTAGCAGGTGTAGTTGCATGGCTGAGGCCGTGTGCCAAAGGGTCATGGCGAGCATGCTGAGAGAATAAGAGTGAGTCCCTCCCTGCTTTCTGATATACCACATCACTGTGGTGTTGTCTGCTTTGATCAGTAGAGGCCCCGGGGAGAGTAGGGGTCTGAAGGCTGTCAGGGCGTGCTGAACAGCTAACATCTCTTTTTGGTTGATGTGCAGATGTATTTGATTTGGGCTCCAATGGCCTTGAATGCACCTGCTGTCTAGGTGTGCACCCCAGGTATAGTCCGATGCGTCTGTAGTGAGGGTCTAGGCGTGGGGTTGTGAGAAGGGTAGTCCCTTGTTGTAGTTGCGAGTTGCTGCCCACCAAAGAAAATCTTTCCTCAGACAAGGTATCACTGGTATGAGAGTTTCCAGGTCTTGAGAGTGTTGACACCAAAGGCTTTTTAGGTACCATTGTAGTTTCCTCATATGTAGACTGGCATATGGAATGAGTAGGATGCAGGAAGCCATGAACCCTAGAGCTTGCAGGATTTTCCTTGCAGTTAACTGGGTTCTAGTGGCTAGTTGAGAGAAGTAGCCTGTCAGGTAGGCTTGTTTTTCTGGAATAAGGAATGCCATTGGGATGCTGTGTTCAGGCTTGCTCCCAGGAATACATTTTTTTGTGTGGGGACTAGTTTTTATTTCTTTTCGTCGACAGTATACACCAGGGAGGTCAGTAGCTCCTGTACAGAAGTCAGGTGCTGTAACATCTTTTCCTGTCTGCCTGAATCAGGCAGTCGTCTAAGTATGGGTAAATTTGAATATTTCTTTGTCTGCAAAAAGCAATGGTGGGAGCCAGGCATTTTGTGAAAACTCTGGGAGCAGTGGATAAGCTAGAGGGAAGTGCAGAGAACTGAAAGTGCATAAGATCCTGCCCTGAAACGTTAAGTATTTCCTGCATGATTCCCTGATTGGGATGTGTAGGTAGGCCTCTTTTAGGTCTAGGGTGGCTAACCAAACATCCTTGGAAAGCATTGGTAGAAACTGCTGGAGGGTAAGCATTTTGAATTTTGGTATCACCAGAAAGGTGTTTAGAATGGATAGATCGAGGATGGGGTGCCATGTGCCCTCTTTTCTGGGTACTAAGAATCTGGAGTAGAAACCTTGGCCTATCTGTTCTGCAGGAACATGCTGTATTGCCCTCATGGAGAGCAGAAAAAGGACTTGCTTTTTGGCTTCTGTCCACTGGTTTGGAGGAAGATCTGGGAACCCTTTTGGGGTTGGAGGAGTGTGGAAATAAAATTTGTATCCCCAGGACACTATGTTGAGGACCCATCGGTCATTGGTAATAGTGGCACAGTTGCTTGCATGGAGGGAGAGTTTTCCTCCTAGGGGCAACAAGCAGGTGGGGAGACGTAAGGGGTGGAGGTGTAAAGTCATAGTGAGTTCTTACCATAAGGGGGTGGCTTTGCACTATCTGTTTTTGAAGAGGAGGAACTCCAGTGCTTAGATCTCTGCATTCCCTGGGGCTGCTGCCTGGGCTGAGCTGGCCTGAACAGGGGAAGAAAGGACCAGTGCTTGTAGGGTAAATGTCTACTGAACTTCAGAGGCTGGACCTATAAGAAGGTCTTTAACTGTCTGCATAGATTTAGCTTTTTCTTCCATCTTTTTTTACACCTCTTTTGCCTTGGTGCCAAATATGTTGTCTTTGTTCAATGGTGCGTCCAATAATTTGGATTTGACATGGTCTGGCAAGGTCTGTTCCTTAAGCCAAGCATGTCTTCTAAGGACAGAACCAGTGACTGCTGCCCTCCAAGATGCTTTTAGGGAGGCAAAGCCACATTGCAAGGTGTGCTTAGTTACTTGACTAGCAGAATGCATTAGCTCTTGTAATTCTTTATTTTCTGCACAAGTAGGAAAGGAAGATTTTTTTTTTGAGGAGTTCCATGGTATGCTGTTGATATTTCAGCACATGGAACTGACAATTTAATGCTCTAATAGCAAGAGTAGCAGAGATGCATACTTTTTTACATCATCTGTCTAATGCTCGAGAATCCCTATCTGAGGGGGAGGGATTCTTAGCTGGAGTTGCTTTAATTCCTTTAGGTCCTTGAGAGATTACCTCTTGGTCAGCAGTAGGATTTTTGAAATAAATTTGAGAGAGTCAGGGACTCTGTAATCCCTGTTAGGTTTCCTGGGAGCAGGAGTAAGGGTGTCAGGAGTCAAATTGGATTCCATTAAAAACATCATCCACAACATCCACGACAGAAGGAATGGCCAAAGGTCTGTGCTGTGGTAAATCTAAGAATTCCCTGAGTCTCTCTTTTGACTGAGGATAGTCTTGACATTCCCATTGGAAATGCTCCCTTAAAGTATGAAGGGTTTCCCCAAATGAAAAAATCCTCGGGTGGAGAGGCAGAAGGAATGGATTCCTCTGCATCAGAATCCTCATAAGCAGAGAGGGGTTGCATGACTTCATATTCAGATGCATCAGAGTCATCGGACTCCTGTTCAGATAAAACTACTGGGGACAAGTCTCTTTTTAATTTGGAAGGGGTAGCCTGGCTTCCCCTAATAAGCATAATAAGGTCTTCCGCCAATTTAAGCATTTGAGATTGAGGCAAGGAAGCAGGTGCCTGAGCTTGGGTCGTCGTTTTTTGGGTGTGGTTCATACCCTGGGCCTTAGAAACTCTGTAGTTTTAGAAAGAATTGAAGATGTGCCTTAGAAACACTGTAGTTTTAGAAAGAATTGAAGATGTGAAAGAAGTCTTAGGTCTGTGTCGAGTATCGGTAGTGCGAAGTACTTCCTCAGAAGCCGGTGCCTGCTCAGTGGGTCCGGACCCATCCAAGGTATAGACATCCGCAGGATCCTTAGTCGAAGAAGAGTCTCGCGGCATACCGGACACTGAAAGGGTCTCAGTAGTGGCCTGCAAATCTCCAGAAGCGGGCATCAGAGGCTGCAAAAGTGCCTCACTATGGACCGGAGAACTGACAACTAGCTTAGCGGAAGTGTTGTCAGCAGTTTTGGACCTGTGCGGTCTGTCTCTGTCTTTATCCTTACATTTTTTTTGGAAGATCAGTAGTTGGATGGCTTACAGAAGCCATATCAGAATTTGAGGACTGAGAGCAAAAATATCTAGCTACAATAAGGGCCCGACGACATACAGTTCTGGCGTTGAACAAAGCACAAAATCGACAGCGGGGGACGTTGTGGTCTGGGTCTAAACAGGTGCTGCAGTAAGAATGGAAGTCTCGGGTGTGGTATTTGCTTTCAACAGGCGAGACAATTGTTAACTTTTTCTGACATCGGTTAGAGCAAGATAAAAGGATCCTAAATGGGGTACTTAGCTTTAAAAGACTTCAACTTCAATTCGGAAATGAAAACTCAGGTAGCGGCTGACCAGCACTCATGCAAACTGCTTCTGCTTCGGGCTCCTCGGCAAGAAAGACTGATGTAATGGCATCGGCTGCCTGATTTTATACCACTGACGACCTGACGTCAGTCCTGGAGCGACAACAACCAATGCAGAAATACTAAGCCTCTGGTATTCGGGCGACTGAGGGCTACCCCTGGCAGGATAACCCAAATGTGATGACTGCAACAGTGAAACACGAAGAACATCAGGATAAACTTCCATATACGTGTCTGAGACACGAAGATTATACATAGAAAAATGCATAATGAGCCATAGTAAAGAACAGTAAGTAAATGAAGGAGGGAGGTCTGTATTTCAATACTGGACAATGTTTATATTCCACCATGTTCTCAAAAAGTCCAGATTTTTGCCTCATACTTTTGGTCTGCTCCTCATAAAATTTGTGGTTTTGTGGGAAATCACTGATGACTGACGTCAATAAATAAGGGTACACTTTTTTTTGTTTCAGACTTTGTATCCTTCAGAAAATGCATGCTAACAAAAATCCTATTATTGCAATTTTCTAAGTTTATAAGGACAATAATTAAAAATATGTCCTTATTTTTTGACTTTTATCCTCCCATTATTTTAGGTTTTATCCACATTTCTTGTATTAAGAGGTAGAGATATATGTATTTCACCCAAAACAAAAAAAGGACGACTGAGATAGATCCTTAGGGAAACAGAATTTCATCAGGGTATTATACTAATGGCCAGGGACTGGAAGTTAATTACAGCACAGCAATGTGTAAGTATGGGCCAGGTGCAAGAAACAATAACTAGAAGGAAAAATCTTGGGAAGGTTTTTGCAAGTACATGACTTAAAAGGTGTGGGGAAAAGCCCAAAGAGGGCATGGAAAATAAACATACTACTCGCAGAATAACAGTAGGTGGTTAAAAGTAAATGTGATACATCTAACTAAAGAATACGAATATTTAGCAGAGGGAATTATGTACCCTAGGACCCTATCAGACCAAGTACCAATTATGATAAAGATACAAATCCCAATATAAACATACAGGGGTAAGAAATTGGGGGTTAAGCACAAGTTAGGTTAGGAATGAAGAAGAAAGAAAAATATTTTACAACTAGTAAAAAAGAAGAATGAAATACAACGCAGAATAACCAGAATCAGATGTCTAAAGCCAGGGGGGATATCAAAATTAAGCTTAAAAGAAAATTGCAAAAGAGACAAAAGGGACTGTGGAGAGAAGGAATTTGGTTTCTGAAATACAAACTACGAAAGATGAGAGAGCAGCAGGTAAAACAGAACTCTACTATAGATAGGGAGAGGTTAGAACTTCAGGGGGTGAAGAACAGATGTAACAGATGCCTAGAAAAGATGTTAGAAAGAAAACAGGCAACAATTAAGCAAGAATAATACAGATGACTCCCAAGCTCTGAAGAATATTAGCTAGCATGTTAAGGCAGAAAAAAAGACAGATATACAGACAAGATAACAGATGCAAGAACAGGGAAATATCAAAAGATCCAGACCAGACAGTTGGGGCCTTCACTGAACATTACAGGCAACTATACAAGGCACAAAATTGACTGGGCAACAAAACTATGAGGATTTTCAAAAGACATGGAGCTTCCCAAACTAACATGAGAAGAAAAAAGAAAAAAATATAGAAATACTAGTGAGACCTATCACTAAGCAGAAAATATAAGAGCAGAAGTAAAACAAAGATGAACAAACGCCAGGATGGGATGGTCTTCTCTTCCAAGAGAATTATGGAGGGAAAACAGAAAAAAATATAATCTTGATTTAGATGATGTTTCATAAAGAAATGGAACAGAAAAAAGAAAGTCCCAGAATACTGGAAAAAAAAACTGAACTTGACAGTAGTATTACAAAAAGGGAAGAGATCCGGCTTGCCCAGTATCATACCTCCCCAGAGCAGTGCTGAACCATGAATACAAAATATTTACTACAATTCTTGCAAAAAAAATCTGCAAGACTACTCCCAAGATTGATCAACATGGATTAAAGTGGTTTTGCAAAACCGAAGCAAACATTTGGTAACATTTTTGAAAACCAATATGATACAGAAGAAGAAACAAGATCTCTGATGCTACAGGGACTAGATGTTCAAAAGGCATTTGATAGGGTGCATGGAAGGCATTAATGGGAAGTGACGTACAGATTTCTCTCCCAAAAACACCAGGCTGATAATCCAAATAAAAGGGAAGATCATGCCAGAGTTTGCAGTTGATAGAGATATACAAGGATGCCCTTTTCCTCCTTTACTTAAAAACCTTCTCACAAAAATAAATGGCAATCGGATATAAAAAGGATGGGAAGACTTAGAATACAAACAAACTGGCAGTGTTTGCTGAAGTTCCATCCATCCCCAACCCCTTTTCCCATTTTTGCACATGGGATTGGGATGTTCCAGCAACAGTGGCAATCATCTTCAGCTAAGTTTCACACCCCCAGGTGGCTAGCTCTGCCAACGTTGTTCTTCCACACCACACTTGCACATGCATGCTCACACCCATGGCCAATTTAGAATGTCCAGTCTACATATTGCATGTCTTTTGGAATGTGGGAGGAAACCGAAGCACCCGAAGGAAACCCATGCAAACACAGGGAAGACGTACATACTTTGCACAGAAAGCGCCTCAATGTTTGCAGATGTGACAGTATATTTAACAGACCCAGAGTGAGATATACAAAAATTACTTTGGTCCTGTGGTGGTGCTGCGGTAGCGCTATCGCCTCACAGTAAGACGTTGTCCTGTTCGATTCTCAGCTAGAGCGTCTTGTGTGTGGAAACATGCGTGAATGGGTGTACCTTCGTTGAAGGTTGTGTGTCAGGGCCGGCAACTCGGAACGTAAAAATCTTCTGCCAATCATTAGCGGACCGGAGTTCCGCTGTGGCGACCCCTAACCGAAAGACACAACAACTTTGGTCATGTTGCAATTTACAAAGATATCAGGATACAAAATAAAGGAACAAAAGACAATCAGTGTGAACTATTTCTCTTATTGCATATTACTACAAAAATATCTGAATTCATGGGAACATTATAGCTCAGATACTTGAGATTTTAGAAAGCTAAGAAATCAGAGGACTTGCCATGAGAATCCTGGACAAAAATAAAAGATTTGTGCGATGATAAATAGGCAGTACTAAAGTCAGACTTCGATCAGAGAGGGCCTAGAAATGCCGAGTTAATCCAAACACTAGACAGAAGCAGGTTCAGAGGAAGCTTGTAGAAATAAATTAGTCAACAAGGCTTTACAATGCACAGGAAGAAAATAAGACAAGACTGGTAGGTAGTAAATAAACAGATACAGGAATTCCAAAGGATGACAGACAGAGAAAATAAAAGAAAGGTGGGCAGAAGTGTGTTTGGAGTCAAGCAAAGCAAACAAGTACTGTCAAGTTCAGTTTTTTTTTCACAAAAGTTTAAAATACATGAATGGGAATGCCTAAAATTATTTTCATACAGCAGACAGAATTAAGATATTCCCATAGATAAATAGAGAATATTGGAGACATAATCAGAGCCAAGTAGTAGATAGTAGCACATTTTTTAGATGCAGCAAAGTGAAGGAGTTTCAAAAAGAACTCCAGCGGCTAGTAGACAGATTACTGGACACAACTTGGCTCCTTCAGGACAGCAACTTATACTTACAATGAGCAGGACTACTGAAGGCAAAGGAGCACAAAAAAGCACTAATAGTGGCAAAAAAGGCAAGGAAAAAAAAATGAAAAAGAAATCAGCAGCCAATGGCGCAGGGGATGACAAGACTAATAAAAGGGGTGAAAGACCTGAAAGAGACACTGGGGTCTCCAGGACTGGGTAAACTTTATAAGAAGGGGAAAAATGTGAAACTGATGGGGTAGTAATATGAAATAGGGTGGGGATATAAGATCAGTGTCAAAGAAAAAAGGCAATTTAAAGGGGAAGCAGCACAAAAACTAATTGGAGAAACAGCAGGTTCATAGGGGAGTACTAGGCTATCTGCCCTTATGGGTCATTTTAAGCCTAGGCAAAAACCCAATATAACTGCAGAATGAAACAAGCAGGATCTAGCAGCACAGAAAAGTTTGAGTAGAAATGTACAATTCTAATAAATGTCATCCATGACACCAGGAACGTCCTGCTGGATAACTCACTAGCAACAAATGTTTTAATAAATTTGATTAAACTGAAAGTGTCGGGCAGACCCATCAGAGAAAGAAAAAGGTACATGTGTGTGCAGATCTTGCACAGAATTTGTAAACTCTGTGAGGTTATAAAGCAGCCATTATTTGGGTGGACAATGAACCAAGCAAAACCCTCTATCCACTGTGAAAACTGAGAGGGGACTAAGCAAATGGATGCATACAGAAAAGTGCAGATTTGTACCTACCATAAATGTAGATGTTCAAATGTATTCACTGCTGCAGTCATTTCACTTGGGTTATCCTGCCGTCAGGCGGCCCCGTAGTCGGCCAGAGTTCCAAAGTCTTGGTCCGGCGTCGGTTGCTGTCACTTCTTCCCTGACATCAGTGCGCCAGGGGTATACAAGATGCAGCTGACGTAATTTTCTTCAGTTTTTCTTGCCCCAGATGTCAGGTGTCCCCAAATAGGTAGGCAATACATGTTGCTAATAAAACATAAATAAAAAGTAAAACCAAAACCTTCAATTACCAGCAAATACACCACATAGGTAGTATAGGGTAGAAAGGTATAGATAAGTCCCAGCTAAGAAAGAGGGGATGGAGGGAGGGTAACCTGGACTGCAGCAGTGAATACACTTGAACATCTACATTTATGGTAGGTACAAAACTGTACTATGTTCATCGTTTTCACTGCTGCAGTCATTACACTTGGGTTGAATCCCAAAGCTGAGGTAGGTTAGCTGGTTCTATAGAGGATTTGGGGTGGCTATGAGGCCCTGCAGCACTGCAGTGGCAAAGCCAGCTCTGGATTTAGAATAAAGAGGCAAGTGATAATGTTAGGGAAAGGTGTGCACTGAACTCCAAGTTGCAGCATCCAAGATATCTTTGGTAGGTACTCCTCTAAGGTAAGCAGTTGAAGTGGCTGTTGCCCTGGTGGAATGTGGCCTAATGATGCTAGGTACAGTTTTCCCATGCTGTGTGTAGCAAAAATGGATACAGTGTCCTATCCACTTTGAAACAGTCTGCTTTGAAATAGCCTTTCCCTCTGATCCTGCAGCATATGCTACAAACAATTGCTCAGTTTTCCTGAAACCTTTTGTTTTCTCCAAGTAGAAACGTAGCTGTCTGTGTATGTCCAATGAATGCAGAAGTCTCTCCCCTTTATTCTGGGGATTTGGATAAAAAGTTGGCAAGTGAATAGTTTGGTTAAGAGCCAAACTGGAGACCACCTTTGGCATAAAGGAAGGGTTTGTTCTTAAGGAAACCCTGTCTTGGTGAAAAATGATGAAAGGCTCTACTGCCATTAGTGCCTGTAACTCTGAGACTCTTCGTGCTGAAGTTATTGCCAGAAGCAGAGCAGTTTTCCATGACACATTTTAATTCTGCTGAATAGGCTGGCTCAAAAGGAGGTAAAGTTAGTTTTTCCAAGACAAAATTAAGGTCCCAAGTCGGTGTTGTTGCCCTCCGGGGCGGTCTTATGTTTTTAGCCCCTCTGAGGTACTGTTTTAGCAATGGATGAGAGAAAATAGGAGGATCTGTGTTGTAATGAGCCGAGATGGCAGAGGAGTGGATCTTAATGGATGAAAAGGATAGGCCTTTGTCCAGCAAGTATTGTAATATCTGAGGAATATTTGGGACAAGAGGGTGAAAGCTTTGAGCCTGGTTCCAGGCACAGAATCTCTTCCACTTTTCTGAATAGGATTTCCTAGTGCTAGGCCTCCTGGCCTCCAAAATGACATCCATAACAGCTTTAGAGAGAGGTGTTGTCTGCTTGACTAAGGAATCTGCCATGCAGCCAGGTTTAAGGTTTTGAGCTGGCTGTGCAGGATCTGATTGTTTTGTTGAGTCAGAAGATGCGGAATTTGAGGTAAAATTCATGGTGGGCCTTGAGCTAAGTTCTTTAAGATTGGGTACCAGTGTTGGCGTGGCCAGTCTGGGGCAATCAAGATCAATCATTTTTGGCTTTTCTTGTCTGGCTTTTAGGAGCACCTAGGAGAGGCAGTGGTGGCAAGGCATAAACTTTTAGGCTTTTCCAGCTGAACGAGAGAGCATCCACTTTCCATGCTTGTGTGTGGTAAGTCCTTGTGCAGAAGTTCTGTAGTTGGCAATTCATTGGGGAGGCAAAAAGATCCATGTCTGGGCTCCCCCATTTTTGTGTTACCATGCTGAATACTTGTGGATTTAATTTCCACTTGTGAGGATCCATAATGTTTCTGCTTAAGTCGTCTGCCAGAGTATTTTTCTTTCCTGGCAGGAATTGTGCTTGCAGATTAACTTGATAGGTTAGAGCTGTGTTCCACAAGGTCATGGCTTGTCTGCAGAGGGGATAAGAATGAGTGCCCCCTTGCTTGTTTATGTACCACATAACTGTGGTGTTGTCTGTCTTTAGTAATAGTTGTCCTGGATGCAGAAGTTCCTTGAAAGCTGTTAGGGCATTTTGTACAGCTAGCATCTCGTTTTGATTGATGTGAAGATGCATTTGGTCTGAGGCCCACTTGCCCCGAATACATTTTCCTGCCATGTGTGCTCCCCAGGCGTAATCCGAAGCATCTGTTGTTAGAGTCTGCCTGGCTGTGGGTAGAGTGAAAGGCTGTCCGTTGTTGAGGTGACATGCCTGTGCCCACCATCGAAACTCCTGTTGTAGGCAGGGAATAAGTGGTATTACTGCTTCCAAACTGTGACAGTGTTGAGTCCAAACACTTTTTAGATACCATTGTAATTTCCTCATATGCAGTCTGGCATATAGTATTAGTAGTATGCAGGATGCCATGAACCCCAAGGCCTGCAGAATTTTTCTTGCAGGGAGTTGGGTTTTTGTTGCCATCAACTGAAAGTACTGAGTCAGTTGTCTTTGCTTCTCTGGCGTGAGATAAGCCATCTGGGCCATTGTATTTAAACTGGCACCCAGGAATATTCTCTCTTGTGAGGGCACTAGTTTTGACTTCTTTTTGTTTACTGTGTACCCTGGGCAAATTAGCAATCTTTTTACAAACGCCAGATGCTTTAGAAGAATGCCCTTGCTCTCTGCTTGAATAAGGCAGTCGTCCAAGTATGGATATATTTGAATTCCTTTTTGTCTGCAAAATGCAATTACTGGTGCCAGGCATTTTGTGAAGACCCTGGGTGCAGTAGATTAGCCAAAGGGCAGTGCAGAGAATTGGTAATGCATTGAACCAGCTATGAATCTGAGGTATCTTCTGCAGTTTTGTCTGATAGGGACATGCAGGTATGCCTCTTTGAGGTCCAAAGTAACAAGCCAAGCCTTCTTGCCCAGCATGGGAAGAAGCTGCTGAAGAGTCAACATTTTGAATTTCGGAACATCCAGGTATGTATTTAGAGTAGAAAGGTCCAGTATGGGACTCCAGGCTTTGTCCTTTCTGGGTACCAGGAAAAGTCTCGAGTAAAATCCTTGTTCTTGTTCCTGTTGTGGCACTTTTTGAATAGCTCTCATGTCCATGAGGGCTGTAATTTGTTTTTGTGCCTCTGCCCATTGATTTGGTGGCAGGTCTGGCATTCCTTTTAGCCTTGGTAGAGTGTGAAAGTGGAACCTGTAACCTTGAGACACAATATTCAGAACCCATTTGTCTTGGGTGATTATATGCCAGTTTTGTGAGAAAAGTGCTAGTTTTCCCCCTAAGGGAGTTTCCAAAAGGTAAGTGCTTGGCATTTGAAGGGGGAAGTCATTGGGACTGTTTCCTATAAGGTTGTGACTTGTCTTCCCCTCCTTTTGGGGTTGAAGCACCCCACTGTCGTGGTCTGTAAGAGCCTTGGGGCTGAGATCTGCCTCTTGGACGTCTGTATCTGCCTCTTTGTGGTCTGTATGACACTGGAAAGGACCAATTTTTGGAGGGCCAATTTCTGCTAAATCGAGGTGGCTGTACCTGTAAGAAATCCTTCACTGTTTGCATAGATTTTTCCTTATCCTCCATTTTCTTTAAAACCTCTTCTGCCTTAACACCAAATAAAATATCCTGCTGTAAAGGAGCATCCAATAATTTTGCCTTAACATGATCAGGTAAACCTTGTTCTTTTAACCAAGCATGCCTTCGTATCACAGATCCTGTAACTGCTGCTCTACAAGAAGCCTCTAATAAATCAAAACCACATTGCAGAGTATGTTTTCCCACTTGTTCAGCTGCATGCAATAAATCCTGCATTTCCTTATAGTCAGGATGTTCTGAACTTGTAAGCATTTTCTGTTTTAACAGAGACATTAAATATTGTTGGTATTTAAGCATGTGAAACTGGCAATTTAAAGCCCTCACTGCTAAGGTTGCAGAAGTGTAAACGTTCTTCCCCCATCTGTCTAATGCTCTAGAATCCCTGTCAGAGGGAACTGGATTTTTAGCTGTGGAAGCCTTTACCCCTTTGGGACCCTGGGAAATAGTTTCTGGGTCAGCAACAGGGTTTTTATAAAGAAATTTGTGAGAGTCAGGGACTCTGTAGTACCTGTCTGGCTTGACTGGAGCAGGGGGCAAAGAATCAGGATTTAAACTGGATTCAGAGAACACATCATCCACAATATCCAACACTGGTGGAATAGCAAGGGGCCTGTGCTAAGGCAATAAAAGAAAGTCTCTGAGCCTTTTCTTGGATTCTGAGTAATCCTGGCCCTCCCAATGGGAATGCTCCCTCATGGTATGTAAAGTTTCCCCAAAAGAGTAATCCTCAGGAGGAGAGGCTGAAGGGATTGATTCTTCAGCATCGGAGTCCTCATAGGGGGGTAAAGAGTATCCGTGGTCTGAAGAGGAATCAGAAGAAATGGAAACCTGGTCAGAGGAATCATAGTCTGTATCCTGCCTAGGCCTTTTATCTGGAGGGGGATGGGAACCCCTGATCAGAGTAATTAAGTCTTCGGCCATTTTAAGCATTGGTTTGTTAGGCATGGAAGCCTGTCCAGATGAATGCTGTACTTGCTTCTTTGTCTTTAATGGAGTTTTAGACTTGGCTGTAGATTAAATGGTGGGTTGTGAAGGTCTGAAAATACCCTCAGAAGCCGACGCCTGCTCAGCGGCTCCGGACCCATCTGAGGGGTTAGTTTCCGTAGGCCCAATACCTTGCATTTCCAGAGGCCTAGGCATCTCCACGTGGGAGCCGGAGGCAGCCTGTGGCTCTGAGGTAGCGGGTGTCAGGGGCTGTGAAAGCGCCTCACTGAGAACCGGCAAACCGGCAACTGGCCTAGGAGAGGCTTCATCGTCAGTTTTGGGCCTCGGATGCCTGTCCTTATCCTTGTCTTTGCGTTTTTTGTGTATTCCAGTCATCGGTTGTTCCGATGGCATGGTATAATTGAACCTTCAGCCAAAGTAATGTCGAGCAAAGTCAAACCGACGTTTAATAGTGCGTTTGTTAAATCTAGCACAAAACCGACAACTAGTGACGGCGTGGTCTGGGCCTAGGCATGGAATACAGTAAGAATGAAAATCCTTATGAGGTATTTGCTTTCCACAAGAAATACAATTATTAACTTTTACTGACATCGGTCTGAGGCAAGTAAAAGTTTCCCCAACGGGGTACTTAGCTTTATTGAAGACTTTGGTTCTGAAATTCGGGCACCGCGCAGCAAGAAAGACTGAAGAAAATGGCGTTGGCTGCATCTTATACACCCCTGGTGCACTGATGTCAGGGAAGAAGCGACAGCAACCGACGCCGGACCAAGACTTTGGAACTCTGGCCGACTGTGGGACCGCCTGACGGCAGGATAACCCCAAGTGTAATGACTGCAGCAGTGAAACACGCTTGCAGGTGAGATAATACACAGGTAACAACAAATGAAGGATTCAGAGGGAGAGCACAGCTTCTTAACTTGTAACCGCTGCACTTTAAATGGCATGCTATTCAGCTTTTTACTTAATGCCACTATACTTTAATCTTGTCAGGCTGACAGTTTTGTACTAATCACAGAACTAAGAAAAGACACCCTATAGATGAACCGATGACTGATGACAACAACACGGGATTAAGGGGCTGGTGCTCAAGTACATTAAAATTAGATTGCATTGGTTTGTATTTGAAACTGAAATGTGTATACTGGAATTTCTCATCCTGCTTAATGCAATACTTTTTAACCCATTAATATGTAGCAGTATATAAATATATACATATATATATCTCACATACATACACACACATTTGAATACACGTATTCAAGCCCACACATATAGGCATACATACCTATATATTATACACACACACCCATATCCATTTATGGATATCTAATATATATATATATATATATATATATATATATATATCTATGGATTCACTTCACAATCTCGAAATACTGAAATATCAAATTTCAGTATCTTGAGACCATGAAGTCGAAAATCCAAGTAACGGAAACCACAAAACTGCAAAACCCAAACTCCAGAAACCACAAAACCGTGAAACCCAAACTCCTGAAACCACAAAACCGCGAAGACACAGCATACACTACACAACACATACAAACACCTCCCAACACTGTACAAAAAGCAATACAACACACGCACACAACTAAACAAACACAGACACCTATCCTTAGTATATGCAGGGGGGCAAGCCCCCTGCATTCCCCATTCCCCCTACTAATATATACTAACTCAGAGATCGCACTACACTCCATAACATAGACAACCCAGCACCACACATTCCACACACCCCCATACAAACACACATCACAGACATACAAACACCACCACTCCCAACACTAGCACACACAAACACACTGACCTACCTACCCTAACCCACACATAAAACGTCCCAACACATTCACAAACACACAATGCCTCCCCAAAACCCGGAAACAAACAACACTCACTTAATGCGCTATCGGTACCGCAGGTTCAACATGGTCAGATTCAACATTTCTGGGTTTGCGATTTCCGTCCGTTCGACTTTATAGGCTCTAGTTTCTGAAATTTGATATTTCAGGATTTCGAGCAAGTGTTTCCATATCTATATCTATACAGATATATATATATATATATATATATATATATGTGTGTATACACATACACAGATACATACATAGACACATACATGAATATATACATACACACATACAGACGTAAGAGGTGTGCACACACACACACACACACACACACACACACACAGTGAGGGCAATTTCACTAGCTTACATGGCAACACAGTTACATATTTAATGTTGGACTAACCACCAAAACATTGCAGCAAACAACTTCAGCGCAAAAAATATTTTGATAAAAAAATGTAATGTATTGATTAATACAGCACTATAACTTTAACAAACATGCATCATTTTGCAATAAGAATTCAAATCAGCAAAGCCTTTAAAACATGCTTCTCGGATATGTTACCCTTTGATACTTTAATATAAAAAAAATCCCCTCACACCACTTGTAATACTGTAACAGTCTCAAGTCTTTTGACCTTCCAGAGGAATCCAACTTGTTTGGGAAAGTCTAGTGTGCACTTCAGGAATTTACCCATTGACAAAGATCACCCTAAAGGCAGGCAATATTTTGAACCTCACAGTCACCAAGCTCAAAAATGCAAACATGTCAATTAACATTACACAACAACAAAACAGCTTCTGCAGGGTGTGATTACTGCAGACTGTGACCAAGTTCAAGACTGGAATGACATTAATTACCAAATAAAATAAATGTGGCCACTGGGTTGGCAGGGCTGCATTCTTCTCCAAACTATTACCTCTATCCTTCAGGCCATGGCAAGCTTGTGATTAATTACACTCTTTTGCTCATGTCCATCACAGTCTTGGCAGCCGCATAAATATTGTTTCAGCGTGACCTCTGAAATCTCACTTCTGTCAAAGCATGTGCATACAAGCTAGACTAGAACAACTATTTTGTATTTCTGTATTGCCTTTCTATATTTTGAATACTGTAGTTTGTTTTCTTTATCTTGCCATTTAAGTTGTCTTGTTAAATACCACTGTCTTCTCTAGTTGCCGCCTCTTTATGTAATCTGACCATATATATTTCTCCTTCAATTATTTAAATTTATTGGCCATCCTACAGTATTTCATAGTACCAAAAAACAAAAAAGTAACCACCCCAGTCCATCTCTTTGCTGTTTTTTTCAATCTTACCTTTAAGCATCCCTGTTACTAGCACTTTCTCTATACCTAAAAAAGATCATCTACTTGACTCCAAGTAGACTTTACACCCAAACAACCACCACCTCAGAACACAACACCTGCAACACATAGACCTCACAGTCAGAGGTCAAACAGTCAAGTCATTGGTGACTCCATAGTCAGACACACTGACGCCCCGCCACCAGACTGAGTAAGGAGAAGGTCACGCAGTATCCTACCTTCACCAAGAATGATGCCACAATACAGAGATAAGATGATCAGCTTAACAATTGGGGCTTAAACTGGTGTCATTCGTGCCTTTTTAGGCAAGGCTCAAATTCTAAACCTACCCCCTAGAACACCAAATTGTAGCATGTTACAGGCCACCTCACAAACTCTCAGGAACCCCATGGCCTTCCTGAAAACACTAGAGGGGGATAAATGTATCACCAACACCATCATACTAGGTGACTTCAATTACCCTAATATAGACTGGAACACTACTCAAGAGACCAAACACCCTAGGCCCAAAAGTTCCTGATAATCAAAAACAATGCCATGGAACAATTACAAATGCCTTCTACCAGCACCTGCAGGACTGCATGGATAAGGCAATCCCAAAAAAAAAAAGACTCTGTGCCCAAAAAAGCATCCAGTCTGTCTGGTGGACCAGCAGCCAAACAAAAACAACAAACAAAAGGAGGGAACTACAAGATGCTCAGAACTAGTTCAAAATGATGTGAAGATTACTGGTCCTACAGGCATTGCCAACATGCTGGCTGACAGGCTCAGTGTGCAAACTTCTCCCCTCCCCAAAGGTCATTCGACACCCATGTACCTATACTCATCACTCATCAGACCAATGATGAATACATACACCCCATTTTTGATGAATATGCTTCACCTCAAAAAATCTAGATAGAAATCTTGACCAATGCCTAGTATGAACCTATGAACCTATGAACTAGATGAAAAAAATCTGTAATAGGAAAGGCTGCAGTTTCGAGACTGGTAGTATTGAAAAGCTAGAATTCTAAATATGACAATACACATGGAAGGAAATGAGATAATTTAATACATTACATCAATCTGCATGTTAAAAAATTCCAAGAAAGCTCAATGAGTGTAGCATATTACCACCTAGGGAAATAAATATTTCATTTTAGGGATTTAAAAATGTTCTTCTGTGTATTTTTTAGGTGATCATTATGTATGATAAAGCAGCTGAAAGAGTCTCGCATGGTCCTTTGAAACCAAGTACAAATTATGTAACAACCCACTGTGTTGGGAAGACACGTGGATGCTTATCTTAAAGGACAGCTTTCCATGTTTGGAAATGGCCATCAGCATGTTGCAGAAGTTTGTACAGACCCTTATGCCTATGCTTTTCCTTACATGATTATGTCTAAAAATGTCCCTGAAGTTTTTTTAGTTAGATCATTACAAGGATCCTTAAGGTCATACAACCTAAGCTGTATATTAAAGGTTTCTCTTAGCTTTAATGAAGACTTCGGATCTGAAATTCGATTTGAAAATCTCAGGAGTCAGCCGACCGGCACTTGCGAACTGCTTTTGTTTCGGGCACCGCGCGGCAAGAAAGACTGAAGAAAATGGCGTCGGCTGCATCTTTTATACCCCTGGCACACTGACGTCAGGGAAGAGGCGACAGCAACCGACGCCGGACCAGGACTTTGGAATTCAGGCCAACTGCGGATAGCCTGCCAGCAGGATAACCCAAGTGTAATGACTGCAACAGTGAAACACGATGAACATCCTAAAATCTCTCTTCAAAAGGTGGGCATTTCTAGCAAGCTAATCCACATTCTCTGCATCTGCAAGACATACAGAAATTACTCCATACACTTCATAAAAAATCCCAGGGCAAACAGACTAAATGTCAGGATCTGAAAATGAGCGATTTTTTCCAGCTCAGACAGAGGAACTTCTGACCCCACCAATTCTTGATGTGCTGACAGGCATTCAGACATTTCACAGAGCACATCCAGTTTACTCAGCACTAAAAAAGTTTAAGGTTTTTGGATAGCGATTAAGCAGAATTTTCTCTTAAAAGACCTGCCGAGGCTAGTCAGATCTAAAATGGCCCTCGTGTTCTCTTTTCTTTTCTAAAAAGAGATCGATTTAGGTGGCTTGTTCATCACAGATTATCAGACGCACACATTATGTCTCCGTTTTTTTTTTGTGGAAAAGTTATTCACTTCTTAATTGGCATCCCTGCTTTTAAAAGCAGGACATGCATGGAAGAAAGGACAGACATAAGGGTGGCAAGACAGAAGTTTCAAGGCACAGTCCTTGATGACCACCTGCATTACCCAATTGTTAGTGAACATGATTTTCCATTCTACTCAGAAGTTGGAGGGTCTTTCCCTGACTTTCTGGCCAAATGAGAGAAAAGTTAGAATTCAGGAGTGCTAAGCCAACCTCTGAAACTCGGTCTGAGTCATTGGTTTTGCAACTAGAATGAGATGTCTGTCACTGCTTCTGCAGCTGCCTATGGAACAATATCTTTTATATTTGCGTGTTTTGTCTGCCTTTTGTTTCAAAGATGCTACATTTTTATTTCCATAGACACTGCAGCCCAAAAAAGTCCGAGGCATCTGTTGTGCTGACTAAGCTGGAGCGGGGAGGAAGAGAGAATGGGAGGTCTGACTCTTGAGAAATTTGGTGTCTCTACCACAATCTTTTCACAAACCCCAAAACTGGAATCTGAAATGTCAGAGGACATTGATGATGGAACCATAATAATTCCAGGCACCACTTGATTTTTCTCATGTAGTCTTGCAAGAAGTATGAGTATCATAGATGCCATGAGACTCAGAATCCTGAGGAATTCCCTTGCTAAGATGGTAGTCTTAGTGGAAAAACTCAGCAATAGATTTTATTTACTTATTTATCATTTGTTTACTGGGAAAGTCCGACTTGGAACAAAGCCAATTTTCAGCGAAGACCCAGGGAGAAACGCTCCAGATGCATGTTTTTGTAATGTGGGAGGAAACCCACAAGAACGCAGGGAGGACATGCAGACTCTGCACAGAAGGCAGCCCAGCAGAGAATTGAACCGGAGAACCTCTTGCTGTGAGGTGACAACACTACTGCTGCACCACTACACCGTCCATCTAAAGACAGATCCATTTTTTCTTCCTGTAGAAGAAAAGCTTGGTGAATTAAGATGCTCAGGAAACACCCAAGGAAAACAACCTTGTGAGGAGGAGTCAGACAAGACTTCTGTAAGTTCTCTCGGAATCCCAGCGTGTGTAGTTGATCACTTTCCAAACTGACAGATTCCTGACACTTTGAAAAATACTCTGCAAAGATGAGAAAGTTGTCTAAATAAGAACAATGTGAATGCCTTCTAGTCTGTGGTATGCTATCACAGGAGGGGTATAATTTATGAATACCCTTGGAGCAGTAACTAGACCAAAGGGTAATGGAGAGAACTGATAATGTGATTCAGACACAGAAGGGTCTAAGAAACATTTGAAATCTGGAGCTACAGGAATGTGACAACATACATCTTTTAAATCTAAGGTCACTACAAAATTTCAAAAGGAAAATAAAAGGTGAATACTTGGGAAGAAACAGCATTAAGTTTGTTACCATCACAAGCACATTCAGACAAGGAAAGATCCAACTGGTCTTAAAAACAAAAATCATTTTTTGGCACTAGAAACATCCTTCAATAAAGCCCTTCACCTGCATGAGCAAGCAAATGCTGAATCACAAGAGGGAAAAGAAGAACTTGCTTTGAGGGGGGTGAGGAGAAATCCCCTGATAAGGGAGAAACTCCCACAGACCATGTGTAACCTTGAAGGATTACTCTCAGAACTAGTCTGTCTGAAACCATCTGTTGCCAAAGACAGAAATGGAGGTTCAGACTTTCTGAAAGGATTAACAGACTGCAAAGTTGGGAGGGGGGAGGGAAGTACTTCATATAGTCATTCAGATTTAATAGACTGTGCTTTCTTTTTAGAACCTCCATGCCATGTGTTTTTTAAATGTTTGCATTCCAGCTGCTTGCTGGGTCTGTTTACTTTGTTTTTAAAGAAAGCTGCAGAGGGAGCACTGAATCACTTGTTAAACTCATAGGTTGGTACTAGGCTATCAGCCCTAGGGCCTATACAAGCCTAGCCATAACAATTCCCTGGATATTTCTTCCCGCAATATTTACTTCCCTGGACCCCTGTCTAGCAGGGTGACTGACATGATCCCCGGGATGAATTTCCTATCTCCCATCCAATCGTCAAGGTTCCTTTTGAAGAGGGCTAAGGAGGCACTCTGCTTGACATGTATGGGCAGTCTATTCCAGAGTATGGGGAGTCTCTGGGTCAGGAACCTATCCCTCAAGCATGTTTTGTTCATTATGATGACAAGGTTTACATCCCTGGAGCGTGTGGCTCTGAGGGATTGGGATTTCTTTAAGTGGAGCATGTCCAACAGCTGAGGGATTGACATGGCATTGTATGTTAAGCAGAGATCACCTTTGAGTTGACGATATGCCACTGAGTACAGCTAGAGGTTTTATTTAGACTGTCAGCATAGGGCATCTGCTTTAGGCCTGTGATTCTTTTAGTGAGGTATTTCTGCAGCCTTTCCAGCTGTTGCAGATGTCTTGTGAGGTACATACCAAATGGGGTGTTGTACTCTATAATGCGTCTAATGAGGGATGAGAACAGTGGGGGCAATGACCGCCATTTTTCTGGATGAAAAGCCCTTAGTGATGAGGTGTGCCACATAGGATTTCCTGACTGTTGTGGTGATGTTGTTATCGAAGGCGAGACCACTGTCCACCTGTGTCCCCAAGTCTCTCATCACACTTTCAGTGTTTAGTGTACTGCCACCTATGTGGTAATTCATGGGTACATGGTTTTTCCCAAGGGGATAACTATACATTTCTTGGCATTAAGCTTGAGCCCATGGCTCTGGCACCAAGCATCTGTTTCTGTAAGGCCCTTTTGTAGAATATCCACATCATTTGGGGATTCAATAATGGCTCCCAGTGTGCAGTCATCTATGAACTTTGTTAGCCAGAGTCCCTTAGTGTTGGCCTGTACTTCAGAGAAGTACATGCCAAACAAGAGCAGTCCCAGGACTGAACCCTGAGGTACTCCACTTGTCACTTGCCTGGAGCAGGATGTGGAGTCGGCTACTTTTACAGTCTGGGTTCTGTCAGTAAGCCAGCTGGCAACCCATCAAGTGACGTAGGGGTTTATGCCCAGCTTAGTAAGTTTATCTATGATTCCAGAGTGGAGGATGGTGTCAAAGGCCTTGGCGAGGTCCAGATAGGCTGTATGGACTTGCCTTACCCTCGTCCACAGCTCTGGAGACAAGTCAATCAGGTTCAGGAGACAAGATCGGCACTTCATAAACCCAAACTGGGTGGGGTCCAGTGTTTGAAGGTTGCCAATGTCTTTGCTTATAATTTCCATGATAATGAGTTCCATGCCTTGCAGATCACGCTTGTCAGACTGATGGGACAGTAGTTCCTGGGATCCAAGGTGGATCCCCCTTTGTGGAGTGGGATAACTGTAACTGTGCACCACTCAGTGGGCATGAAGCCTGAGGTGAGGCTATGATTACACATGATACTTAGGTGAGGTGCCAGTTGATTTTGTAGTTCATATAGTACACAGCCCTGGTCCCATGGATGTTGTATTCTTAGCTTTGGAGAGTGCGATTTCTACCTGTGTGGCCGTGATTACCGGAATTTAGCAATCTTATGGTATTGAGATGGGCCCTTTAGGGGGTGAAGTTGGCACTAAATCGATCAGCCAGGATATTGGCAATATCTTTGGGATCAGTATATTTAATGCTATTCTGTTGTAGCTCAGAGCAGATCTGAGCATTGCCATTTAGATTGACTTAACTATAGAATGCCTTGTGGTTGTCTTTGGAATCTTTGGCAATTTTATTTTCATAACTAGCTTTGAAGGATTTTATGAGGGATCTTCGCTTCTTACTGAGGCTGGTAAGGGAGTTTTTGCATCCTGGGATTTTCCTCTTTTCTGCAACAGTTTCTTCCTTCTGTTCTTTAGTTTGTTTATGGCAAAGGGCCACCAGATTGGCTTCCTTTTTTTGGAGGACAGCATCTTGGTTCTAGTTGGGATGGCACGATTCATACACGAGTGGATGTGCTCGTACAGTGCCTTAGTTTACGGTTCATCAGTCGAACTTTCAGATCCCGTCTGCATGGATGTCATGAAGTTTGTCACTTCTGACTTGAGTAGCATGAAGTTGGCTTTAGAGAAGTTTTTTTTACGGAGGTTTCCTTACTGGGGATGGGGGTGGGATGTGGATGTCAAGGGTGATTTGCTTATGGTCAGACCTGACCAATGAGGGAGTGACCACTGGTGTGGAGCATCTATCTCCCATGTCGGTAATGACCAGGTCTAGGATATTGGAGCCCCTGGTGGGAAAATGAATTAGTTGATCCAGGGCATTGAAATTTATGAATTCCAAGAACCGTTGGGAAAAGGTATTGGAACCGGAGTAGTTTTCCCAGTTAATGGCAGAGGAGTTGAAATCACCTAGTATTAGGGTGTTTGGTTGTATCTTAATATTTTCCAGTATGTTTAGAAAGGTGTAGTGAGAATCTTGGGGCATGGTGGGAGATCTGTAGCAAGCTACAATTTGGACTGCAGTCTTACCTAGTGTTAGTTGCACCTGGAGAATTTCAGATGTGTTGCGTTGGGCAACTAGCCTGGAGGTGTGAATATCCTTGGTGAATATGGACACTCCTCCACCTTTAATGTTTCAGTCTTCGTTTGGTGGCCGAAAAAGTGTGGTACGAGTTGTAGCCTGGTATTGCAGGGGTGCTCTCTGGAGCCTTGAACCAGATCTCAGTTACTGCACAGATATTGATGTTCTCCATTTTTAGTAGTGCCTTGAGAGAGTGCATTTTGAGGTTTAGACTTCTAGCATTGAGAAGCAATACCTTCAGATTTTGCATGTTTGTATCTGTTACAGTGGTGGTTTTGTCCTTTGAACCTCGCCTAAAAAGGCACTATAGGGGTGGCAAGAGCTTTAGTCAGTAACCTGAATCGTAGGGGTAACAGGTGCAGACCATCTCTGGCAAAGCATCGTGGTTTGTCGATCATGTCTTCCCAGGCAGACAGATACTGGATCCCCTTTGAATGACACCAGAAGCTTAGCCAATTGTTGAAGTCAATCATTTTGTCCTTATACTGTGGTATCATTCTGGGTGAAGGCAGGATGCTACTCAGGGCTATGGTCATACCTTCCTGGGCCACATGACCCGAGAGCTCTTCCATGTCTCTTTTCATGTAGTCCAGGGAGGTACATCTCAAGTCATTCACTCCAGCATGGACAATGACAGAGTCGTATTTGTACTTATTGTGGAGTGACTTGAGTGCATGTGTTATGTGGCGGATCCCAGCACCCGATAAGCAGCTGACTGTAATTTTCTCCTTGTTCAGTCTGGTGAGTGGGACATCAGTCACCTATGATTAAAATATTGGGTACATTGTTTTGCCTTAGGGGCTGCTGTTGGGTGACACTGGTGTTGTGAGCTATGTGTCACTTTGGTTGTGACTGGTGTTTGCATTTCAGCTTCCGAGGTCCTTGTTGCTTGGGCAGGTTAATGTTAAGGGCCTCCACATATGTGGGTTTAGTGTTACTATGTGTGGGTGTTGATGGTGTGGGTTTTGAAGGGCTATGTGTTGCTTGAGGTGTAGTGCAAGTGTTAACCTTCTCCTCTTGACTGTCTAGCACAATCTTGGCTGGAGAGAGCTCTGCTTCCAGTTTGGCTATGTAATTGCATCTCTCGCAGGTTGTAGTGTTGGGTGGTAGGAGGACAGGGTTGTCTGTGTACATGAGGCAGTTGCTGCATTGCCCCAGTATGCCCAGATTCAACAGGTGGACAGGAGAAATCACCGGAACCTGACCCTTGGACATCCCTGTTTAGGTGTTTTTTTTTTTTGTAAAGTACAAGAGCTGTTTTCCTTTACCTTTGCAAGGTACTTTGCAATTATAGGCTGTTTAGTGCTTACAATTAATTTCTCCTTATTGACAAGGAGAGTTGAGTGCTTGTATCAGTTTCAGGCTTCCTAGTGCTTTCCAGCAGGTTCTGGAGCAAGTGCTAGTCACAGAGGTTCAGATTTTAGTGCTACTACTGAGAAACCAGCTAGTTCTAAGGGAAAATTTGAAGATCAGACTTTCTGGCACATGGAATAGTTTAACCGTAGACCCAGGACAACCACTTTCCTTTGAACCTGAATCAGATACAATCATTTGAGGTTCAAACTCTTGAATATCTTAAAAAAATGAAGAATCTGCTTTTTTGTTTTTTTTTTTTCACCAGAAGAAACCACAAAAGAAGGGTCAAGAGCCTGCACTTCCCTGAGCTATGCCCAATAAATTACTCCTGTCCAGAGAAACCAGGGTTGCCAGATTTCCGACTGGCCACGTAGGGACAAACAAAAGTGAAGACTAAAAAAAAGGTCTGGCAGGGTCTTTAATGCAGAACATCAGAGTTCCGCATTAAACAAAAGTAGCTCTGTGTTTATTTTTTATAAGCACGGAGTTGCTTTTGTTTAATGTGAAACATCGCAGTTCCGCATTAAACAGAAGTAGCTCTGTTTTGCGATTTTTTGATTGGCCCATATACCGGTATACGGGCCAATCAAAAATCGCTTAACACGGAGCTACTTCTGTTTAATGCGGAACGTCGCAGTTCCGCATTAAACAGAAGTAGCTCTGTTTTGCGATTTTTTTGATTGGCCTGTATACCAGTATACGGGCCAATCAAAAATCGCTAAACACGGAGCTACTTCTGTTTAATGCGGAACTGCGATGTTCCGCATTAAACATAAGAAGCTCTGTGTTTAGCTATTTCTGATTGGCCTGGTATACGGGCCAATCAAAAAAAAAAACAAAGCAGAGGCTGCCCGGGATTTAAACCGGCAGTGCGGGACTCTGGATCAGGCTGCTGATTCAGGACAGTCCTGCCCAAATAGAGACATCTGGCAACCCTGAGAGAAACTGAGACAAAAGAAGACATGTTTAAGTTTTTGTTTCTTTTTGAACTGAAATAGACTCACTTTTGCCAGCACAAACCTGCCTAGTGATGGTCACAGATTTCTGGCTTGACAGAGATGCATTCTCTGCCCTTTCTCTCAGGACCAACAAGAGTGAGTCTCCCTTGCCGACTAATGGTACTCTACCAGCCGCACAGGACATGTCTAACTTCCAGTCCATGCTGACTGTAAGGACTACCCCAGCAGGACCAAAGGAAAAAGGGAAAAAGATGAGTGGTCTGAGGAATCAGCAAGAGTCACACACCTGCAGCTGAGGCACTTTAACAGCCATCTGTGGTGGCAAAGAAAGTTTGACAATTTTCTTCTTTTTGTGTCTGGAAGAAGGAAGAACTAAGGAACCACTATGTTGTTCCTGACTTAACTAAGTTTCACAGAAAAAAGTTTTCTGTCATAAAAATAAAAGGGGAAGCTTTTTTTCTCCTCAAAGAAACTTGTCTACCCAGTAGTGGTACAGCGTTAGCTAAATCCTCAAATGCCTACAGAGGAGTGTTCGCTTTGGGAGCAGAAAAGCTTAGAAGGACTTGGCACCCAAACTTGACTTTTAGTCAGCTATGTAACTGGGCACATGGAAGGTGCCCTGAAGCTTTGGAAGCTGGGCAACTGTTATAACCTTAGCAGGATGTAACCCATACAGCTTAGGCCACTGCAGCAGCATTTCAAATAAAGAATATCTATATGAGCTACAAAAAGGTTCATGGGCCACAACAATTACTCAGAATAACTAGAAACAGTAACAAGAAACCTAGAGCAACTATCATCCATGTTTCATTCCATAGACTACAATGGGAAATTTAGTAGTTTCCGACATTTTATAGAGAATGGAAAATTGTAAAGGTGTTACATTCATTCAGAGAATATCAGCAAAGCGGAAGGCTAGTGAATTGCATAAGTGACGTTTACATACTTGCTCCACCCTAGGAAAAAAGTGGGACAAGTGACTGTTCCATCTATGTCAGCATTCACAGTTTTTGATGGAATACTTTTTGAAAAATTGCACACTTTGCCTTAAGTGTATTTTATTACAAATCTATGGGAGATGCCATGCATCAGCTTCTGCTCATCTTATGTGTAGGATGCAAATGATATTCAGCTAATGTTTAGCTGTAAGACTGAACTGTCTACTCTAGAAGCATGGTATATGAATGCAAAGCTTTTTATTCTGCAGCAAACAATTTCAGACTGAGGGCATAAGCCATAACTACACATTTAACAAACTCAACAGAATCATGAATCAGTTTTTTAAATGTCTCTCCAAAGATATGCAATTATACTTCTTGCAAACAGATCTAAAGGAGAAAAAGTTGAAAACAAAGAAAGAAAACCCCAGGTCTTCAAGAAATATGCTTATATAACGAGATTCATTAAATTCCAGGAACCCAGCTGCCATCACATATACTCATTAGCAAGATTCTACATTGATTTTTTTCCTTCACACTGCATTTCCAACAGCTGAAACACTGACAAGTGAAGTGCAACAAAAAGGTGGGAAATTGATTTGCTGCATGTATGAATATTATGCTAATTTAAAAGTCTAGCAATGCAAAGTTAGTCACTTTTATTTATCAATTTTAAATATGTCTTTTTACTTTTCCTTCATGATGGCACAATAAAAGTGCTATGATAATTTTGTTTTCTATCTTTTAATTTCTCCACGTTTTTTGGGTTTCTAATACTATCATTTGAATGGACCCCATTCCCAAGTCAAAGTGCGATTAAAGTTCATGAAATTAGTATTGCTTCAATCTTGGATGATGTCAGCACCCGCAATGTGCCCAGTAATGACTGCAATTCGTACAGAGTTACACGTAATGGTAACATATCTAAATATGATTATAGATTATTTTTATAAGACCCATTGCTCCTTTCACTACTGGAACTTTCTGGGTATCTTTCTTCCACATTGCTCTCATTTCTGCCGGCAAATTCTGTTATTTTATGACTTTGTCTCTCTCTGTACGCAAGACATGGTAGTCACTAGGTCTAGCGATTTCAATGATCAATGCTACTTTTGTCTTCTTTTCAGGGACCACTATATCTGGTTTGCTCGCATCTATCTTGTGAACTGTTGGTAATGGGTGATCCCATGTGATATACATTTTCTATGATGCGTTGTGGCTCACGTTTACAATGTTTCTCAGCCACTTCCATATTATGTTTGCACAATCCACAGTGCAACAGTCTTGCCACATTATTATGCCTTTCAGTATACAGTCCTTCTGCCATTAGTTTGTCACAACCAGCAACAAGGTGTACAACTGTTTCCAATTCTGTTTGTCTCGCACGTTCAATGGACTTTGTAAACCAACGTGTACTTAGTCCACTATCTTCGGTCACCGATATTAACCTTTCATCTTTTGTTTTCTTTTGATTTCTACAGGGTGAATAAAGCAGTTTCTATGGAGATCAGTATCATAAAGAATGGCACAGAAGAATATCAAGAATTCATTACTATGGTTCCAATTTTTGTGCATGGACCACTAGAATAAACTATCCCAATTTTTAATTTATCATACTGCAATGATTTAACTCAAATGCATATATATATATATATATATATATATATATATATATATATATATATATATATATATATATATATTTTCTAGTGTGTTCCATTTTTTTGTGCCAGAAGGCTACTCTAAATTCTTGAGCAAGCCAGTTTGTAAACTACCCAGTGCTTTTATAAATCAGCTGTAACGAAATAGAGTATTTTTCTCATAGATTCACCTTTACAAATTATCTCAGCAACTCTATACAACATGAATAACTAAAAAGCGCACATTCCCCCTCTTATTTCAATACTTTTATTTCCTTTTGTATGTAACGCAGTAATTAAAGCCAGTCATGGGTAAACCATATCCACACAGTCTTATTTTATATAATGTCATTTTTAAAATAAATGTTTTACATTGTTTAAACAATGTCATTTACTTATTTCTTTTTTTATTCATTTTAATGGTCAGGGATACCTATACAATTCTTAAACTAAGGACTACAATGCATACACATCAACGACTACTTTACTGTGGTTAGTTTAGATATAATCTCCATACAGACATCAACAATATTATATGCATCTTGAATCTGTGAAAAACATACACAGCTGTAAAACTGCACTCAATAGCCATGCTTCCGGCAACAAAAATTCTTCAGCTAAGGGCCAAAATGTTGTTTATTTATGTAAAAGACTGCTTAACTACATCTCAACCAATATCAAATATGTTAAATTTCAGACATTCATAAACAGTATTCCGCAGACACATCTTTAATTATTGATGTCAACAATACTTTAGCATTTGTTACACAGACCTAACGACTTACAAGTAATTTTCATTACAAACAAAAATTGAAACATTTTAAGAAAGAAAGAAAGAGAAATCCATTCTGTGCTCAATATTAAAATACTTATAAAGTGACATCCTAACTATTTGATCTAGCCAGTCGTGAAGAAAAACGCACTCTCTCGAGCCATTGCATACCAGTCAAACTACACACAAACTCTCTCCCTTTCTGGTTTTCATCAGTCTGTTTATATTACTCATCTTCCATTTCCACCGAAAAAGATGAGTCAGCAGTTTTACAGGGCTTCATACCTTCCCACATCAAGATAAAGTAACTGTGATAGTTCTTTCCGTAACATTGCCAACTATACAATCAAACAACTGCATTTCAGTTGGAAAACACGCTTTCAAGACTGCATGAGAAGTTGATTTCTACTTAACTGTCCAACCTACAGACTCTAAGCACTGCTGAAAATTTCTCTCTGTGTTAGAACAAGATTTTAGAAAAAAAAGCTGTATGCAAAGTCTTCCCTTCCACCATACAAGCTTTCCCCTGATGTTATTAAATTTGTTATACCAGTTGTTTTTCATGCCAAACTCTATCAGAGCTGTCCTTGGTTTATTATGGGTCATGCAGATGACATTTAACTTACTTCACCTCGATTGCACATTAATAGCGCATCATATTGTCATGCTCCTTGATGCTCCTTGCACCATAATTCACAAACATCTATTTCACCCGTTTCCAGCTGGTGAGTGTATCCCAGTAACAGTCCATATACATGTCTTGGGTCATACATAACTGCTTCCAAAGTTACTCCAATATCCTTCCTTCCACAATTCCATTTTCCCATTTTTGCACATGGGGTCAAGGTATCACTTTTAACAGTTAAAATGATCTAGAGCCAATGCTCACACTGCTGGGTGGCTAGCTATTCAGACATCTTTTGTTATTAAATCACTTTACCACCTTTTACCTACTTATTGTGGCTTTCAGTTCAAATCACCACCATGTGAGCAACATCACTTTCTATTTCTTTCAAAACTCACCACTGCTTCAGACTTGAACAAATCCACTACCAGCATTTTATTTTATTATTTATTAATTTGCAGTTGTTTAACCAGGATAGTCCATTGGGCCAATAAGAACCAGTTTTCAATGGAGTCCTGGGGAGAAAAGCTCCTACACAAAGGTTATCGTAGTTTACAGATTAAATCTTTTGTGGTTCTAAGACAAAACGAAA
Source organism: Protopterus annectens (assembly GCF_019279795.1). Classification (NCBI taxonomy): domain Eukaryota; kingdom Metazoa; phylum Chordata; order Ceratodontiformes; family Protopteridae; genus Protopterus; species Protopterus annectens. The sequence continues at coordinate 206,532,828 of NC_056745.1, forward strand.
ATTACAGCAGTTACAATAAAATTAATAGGTTACATTTAGTAGAAAACAAAACATTGCTTAAGTAAATATACAGTTTCTTGAGATGGAATAGTACAATTTGAGAATTATAAGAAATTATTTACAACTGGCTTAGTATTTGCTAGATGCAAATATGAAGTTGGTGTCTGGAATATATGTGATAGTTGCCTGCAGGAAGTGGAGAATAGGCTATGAGGGGTGGGGAGAAGGAGCATTCCCATTTGGATGTTAGATGTGAGTGCAGTGATTTTTTTAAAGGCAGGGAGGTTGGTGGTGGTACGGATGGAGGGAGGGAGGGAGTTCCATAGGCTTGCCAGGGCAAAGGACAGGAGGTTTTGCCCTGGAGAGCGAAGGGGTTTGTACAGTTCTATTAGGTTTTGGTTGCTAGATCTTAGGAGTCTTTCTGGGTGGTGCATTTTAAAGGTAGAAGAAAGGGAGGGACAGAGGGAGGGATGAAAAATGAGTGTGTGCATAAGTAAACTGAGTAAAGGAGAGACAGTTGGGAAGCTCTAGTCAGTTTAGTTTGCGGAGGGATGCACAGTGATGGGTTTATGATTTGTGGTTAGAGGCAAATTTGGCAATTTTATTATAACAAGAGGACAGTTTTGTTTTGAGAGATGATTGTAGGTTTGTTAGGAGAGAGGCAACATAAAGGAGGGAAGGGATGAGAAATGCAGTAGAGAGAATGAGCTTAGTAGATGTAGTGAGCTATCGATTGTGTCGGTACAGCATGCCAAGTTTTTGGTGTTTTTTTTTTATGTTTAGTTGTAGATGGGAATTGAATTTAAGCTGGTCATCGATCTGGACTCCTAGTAGTTTGGTTTCAGATACCAGTTCAAGAGGTGTGTTATTCTGGTTGGTGATGGAGAATAGATTTCTATCAATGGTGTTGGTTTTAGAGGGGATAAATACCATAAGTTTGGTTTATAACGCATTGAGTGCTAAATGATTGTCTTTCATCCACTGTTCTGTGGTAGAGAAGGTGCCATGAGTCAACTTTAAGACAGTGGGGATGGATGTAGCAGTACAGATAATTGTTGAATCGTCTGCATATTGAATAAGGTTAGCGTAAGGGATCGAGCGGAAGAAATCATTTATGAATATACTGAAGAGGAGGGGACCCAGTATGGAACCCTGGGGGACACCAGTGGGAGTGTTAAGGAAAGAGGAGATGGCTTTTTTCCACTTAGCGTGTTGCCTGTTAGAGAGGTAGCTGGTGAACCTGTTGAGAGAGCGAGGGGATAGGTACAGGTTGGATAGTTTAGTAAGGAGAAGGTTGTGAGAGACAGTATCGAAGGCCTTAGAAAGGTCAAGTAAGAGGGTAGAGACAGTAAAACCAGAATCCCTGGCTTTATTCACAGTTTCCAGGAACGATAGGAGGGCAGTCATAGTGCTGTGACTGGGTCTGAATCCGTGTTGGGTGGAAGTTAATAAGTTGTTGTCTAAGAGATAGGGAAGGAGTTGAAGATGGATACATTTTTCTAGGAGTTTTGAGAGGGGAGAGAAGATGGCGATGGGACGGAAGTTAGTAATATTGTTATTACTGCCTCCTTTGTGCAGGGGTATGATGTAAGCCTTTTTCCAGAGTTGGGTACAAGACCTTCTTGGATACAACGATTGATTAGGATACTGATAGGGAAGGCAATGGCATCAGCAGCTATGCTAAGGAAGGATGAGGGAATGTTATCAGGGACATTGGTGTATGGTTTTAGCTTTTGCAGGAGCTTTTTTATGGTAGAAGTAGGAATGGGTTTTATGGAGAAAGGTGGGGGTTGAGATGATAGGGAATGAGAGACTGGAGGTGAAGGGGGTGACGAGAGGAGATGTAGAAGTAAGGGGTAAAGTGTTGTTAGAAAAGGATGAGGTTAGTTTGGAAATAGAGTCTATGAAAAAAAAGAGTTGAATTGAGTGGCTAGATCTATATCTAGTGCATTTGGGTCAGGGCTTGGGTTTTCAGTTGTGCTGGGTTTTAGGAGGGTAGTGATACCTTTCCAAAATTTTTGTGGATTGGTTTTATGGTTGTTTTGAAGAAAGGAAAAGTAACTCTGTCGGTCTGCTGTGATAAGCTTTTTGACTCTGTTGTGAAGTGTTTTGAACTCTTTAAGGGTGGCAGGAGTTTTGTTTCTTTGGTAACGTGCCCAGGCTTGGTCTCTAAGGCGTATAGTAGTTAATGTGTTTTTTGTTAGCCAGGGGGTGGTTTTGTTTCTTATTCTTTTGGTTTTTATGGGGGCATAACTATCTAGCAGTTTTAGGAAAGTTGCATTAAAGTGTGCAACAGCATTGTCCAAGGATAGAGTTTTTAGAGGGTTCCAGTTAAGTGATTTTAGGGATTCAGAGAAGGCTTTTGGGTTGAAGTTCTTTAGGTAGCAAGTGGTGATGTAATTATGAGTTACTTGTAAGGGAGAATGAAGACGCCTACCAAAGATGGCAAAGTGGTCGCTGAGGGAATCAGGAAGAGTTCCAATATCAGGGTAGTAGTGGGGGTGAGACACTAATATCCAGTCTAGGGTGCTACCAGAGCAGAAGTCTTTAGAGGGCCTGGTAGAAGAGCTGATGAGCTGAGAGTAATTATATAGGATGATATTTCTGGGGTGTGCAGAGGACTGAATGGAGGCCAAATTAATGTTTGTCTCTCCCATGAAAATTGTTTCATTACTGATATTGGTAGAAAGCCAGGAGAGGATATCCTCAAGTACTGAGATAGTGTCTCCAGGGGGAATGTAAAGGGAGGCTATGCATATGTGTTTGTGTTTATTTAACTGAAACAGAGCCAGTATTAGTTCTGCATTGGTGAAGTGGGGAATGGGTTTATTATAGGGAGTAATGGATAGGGAGGATGAATAGAGTAGAGCTACTCCACCACCCTTTTTGTGGGTCCTGTCATTTCTGATGATGGAGTAGTTAGGTGGTACTATTTCAGCATATTTTATATGTGGTTTTAACCAGGTTTCAGAGATAGCTAAGATGTCAGGTTTGTTGTGGAGCAGCCAGGCATGCAGGTTAGGAATTTTGTTAGCTATGCTTTGGGCATTTAGAGAAACTAGTAGGATGGATTTAGATGTAGAGGAGGGGGTGTTTTGGCCGGGGTTAGGGTGTATATCACCAGACAGAAGTATATATGTTAGATGTTGGATTAGGCTGAAAAATTGTTTGGATTGCTTTGTTTCTATGTTGTGTATTGTTAGATTTGTGAGGGATTTGGAGGTTAGAAGGGGGCTAGAGATTTTATAAGGAGCGATTAGTTTGTAGTGAAAAAATAGATGGTTGTCAATGGGATGCAGGCCAGGGGATATTGAGATAAATGACTAAGCGCGTTGTGGGGAGTAAGTTGGTTGTATGAAGGAGTGGGGAGTGGGTTGTGGTACTGGGTTGGGTAAGGTATTGGAATTAAGTAAGGTTCAGAAGTAATAGTTGCGTTGAGAAGGATGTATGTTTTGTAAGCATGTTGAGGCTATGATAAAGTAGATATATGGTGCTGAGAAAGGTGTAGGAGTAGATATTATTAGAAGGGAAGGGTGATGTGATAGATGGTGAGTAGGGGGAGGAAGAGGATGGTGGTGAAAGGGGTCGAGTTTAATAGGCAGAGAGGAAGTAGGAGTAGTTAAGTGAGTATAAGTTCAGAGACACTGGGGGTGGGTGAGATTTGGGGGTAGGGTAGGGAAGCAGAGTGAGCCCGCAGGGCGAACGCAGCGGGTAGAGCCAGAAGGAAGTGAAGCCTGCAGGAACTATCAGAGACTGTAACTCGGAATTAATAAGGGCTGCATTTCAAGAGTTAATGAAGGTAGTATGGGCAAGGTATACAAGGTTGTTGTCCTGGGAAGTAGAGGGGGTTAGATAGTTTTTAGGGTGGTAGAGCAGAAGTAAAATAGCTGATAGAATTTAGGGCAAGCGTCTGCAGGGATGTTTAACCTACTGATAAATAGCTAAAACTGTAGGTGGTGCTAAGGAAGGAATAGACTAGGTAAGTGTCTATAAGGTGTATGCTGCCACCTAGTGGTAAGGAGAGGGTGGACAAAAGTGAGGGAAGAGTCTTTATTCACTTATAGATTGGGTCTAGGAAACACTGAGAAAGACTGGAGGGGAGAGTGGTAAACAGGCTGCAGTAGGCTACTATCACGCATACGGAGGTCAGAACAGTACAGGCTTTGTAAAAGGATGATTCCTTAATAAGGCTACATACACTTAGGTTTCCTTAGGTAGAAAATGTAATCTCATTGATGAAGATTGATGACACCTGGGTAGTAGACAGTTCAAAGGTGTCTTCTGCTTGGGGCAGTGGTAGTCCTTGGATATAGACTGAGGGAAGGGAGCACCCGGGTGTGAGGCTGTAAAAAGAGAAAGTACAAGATTAGGCAATTGCAAAGCAGAGTAGGAGAGATACAAGGAAAGGGAATCGATTAAGAAGGAAAGCTCAAGGTTTAGGAGAGAGCTAAGCTGGAGGTGGAATTAAGAGCAGGTTTGCATAGAGGGGAGGAAAGGTTGAGAGGGACAGGGATAGAGAAAAAAGTAATAACTATTACAACAGCAGTATTTTAGGCAGTAATATCTCCAATAAAAACATTTCCCCAGCAGTAATAAATATTATAACAGCAGTATTTTAGGCAGTAATCTCTCTAATAAAGCATTTCCCCTACAGTAATAACTACTAAATAGCAGTAGTTTAGGCAGTAATCTCTCTAATAAAACATTTCCCCTTCACCCAAGGAGAATAAATATACCTCAAGGCAGTCAAGGCACTTCTAAGCATTAGCAACAGAAAAATCAATATTAGCGCTTGAAGAAAGCATTATATGCAGTAATATCTCTAGTAAAGCATTCCCCTAATGAAAATTCCTTTCACCGCATTTTGCAGCAGCAAAACAGTCAATATTAACAGTAAGAAAAACGTTATAGCCAGTGATGTCTCTACCAAAGCATTTCCCCTACATTTAGGCAGTGAGTCTCTAGCAAGACATTTCCTCACCATAAAATCCTTCTCACAGCATTTTGCGGCAGCAAAACAATCAGGTTTGCCAATTATAAATGTTTTTTTTTTTTTGTACCGAGGTATCTCTAGTAAAATATTCCCCTGTAGAAAACCCTTATCACTGTGTTTTGTGGCACAACAATCAATATTAGGACTTATGATGTCATTTTGGCACTGAAAAAAAAACAAAAAGCAATTCCCCTGCAGTCCCAGAAGAAAGACAGTTCCTTGAAGTCGTCAGGGCTCTCCTAAACACTAGCGACAAGATAAAAATCAGTCATGCAAGGCATAGACATTACACAGAATAAGCTAAATATAGTGTTTGTACAGATAGCAAAATATAGGCTCCATTTGAGCATAAACACATGTCGTGCACAGATATATATATATATATATATATATATATATACTGGGAAATATGAAGCGAACAAGTATTCAATTTATATTTGCATGGATACTATGAGCCCCTTCCACAGTTAGTTAAAAGTAATTCTACTGCAGCTAGCGTTCAGGCAAACGAATGTAGCAGAATCATGTTACACCTGCATGTTACTCATTGCACTAATAATCTAATCTGTATTAAATCTTAACTCGAATACACCACTTTTATTTGAACAGCACTGTATTACAGTTTAACATGGCATGACTAGAAGAAACATCCAACCATGTATACACCCAGAATTCTCCCCTTAAATTAGTTTTTTTTTTTTTTTTTTTAAGGTGGACTTCCAGTATGTTGTCATGCAGACAGAAGTTAGTCTGAGAAGTTTTGTAATCAGTGGCCTTAAAATGCAGTAAAACTGGTATCCAGAAAGCTGTGCCAGTCCAGGAAGAAAGGGTCTCCTTTATGTCTACCAAACTGGCCAAAGCTAGTAAGAAAAGAATGAAACAAATATAAAAAGCAAGCACTTAAAGCTAAGCTGTGTGAACTAGACAGCATTAGTCAGGGAAGAGGATGGGTGAATCTAAGTAAGGAGGTTCAACAGCCTCTTCTGTGAAATTTTTAAACAAAGTGGAACAACGTCAGACTACATGACCACAAATAACAAGATGATGCAAGAAATTGAAGAGACCTAGTCCAATCATTCAGATGTAATTATGGGGCTTTAGGAGCACAGAACTAGATCAAGCAGAGGACTTAAAAAGTAAAGTATGAGGAACTACACATAAAAATTAGAATTAGAAGATGGAGTATGAAGAGAAAAAAATTGCTTATTGGCAGTCCCAGAGCAGGTAGAAGGAAAGGACTGTATAGACTTTACCAAAAATTCTATTAACAAGTGGAATGACATACCCTACCTATCAAGAGATCCAGCTAGATAAATCCCACCGAGTTTTGACTCTTGGACCTAGAACCCTAAAACAGCCATGGCCCTTAGTAGTTAAATTTGGCTCAATTACACACAATGAGGATATTCTCTCAAACTTCTGGAGAAAAGGTCAAATACTAGAAGTGGACTAAACCACACCCTTTGTGGACATTGATTATTCTGCCACTATGAGAGCTACAAACAATGCACATAGCCCAACTATTAAAGTGGCATGTGAAAATGAATTATTAGTTATGTACTTACCATACCTTGATATCTGTGTTGTCTTCTTTCATTCCTCCTCAAGGATGGGTTATGGATCCAACTCGGCTGCATTTTTTCAGACCAGGATCCAAGTCTCGAGCTCCTCCTACTTCCCATAATGCAACATCCCCTATCTAACTCCCTCAGACTGAGTTTGCTACTCATTAGCAGACAAGAGAACAGAGAAAAAAAAAAAAGAGTTTACATCAAGAACCAGAGGCTCAGAAACCAAGAACAACAGTTCTTCAAAAGTTCTCTCCAGGTCTTATAGAGCATTGGGTAGGGGGACGACAGGGAGGAAAGGTGAGGAGGAATGAAAAAAGACAACACAGATACCAAGCTATGGTAAGTACATAGCTAATAAATCTGATGTTGTCTCTTTTATTCCTCCTCACGGATGGGTAGAGTCCCAGCTATACAACTCCTGGGTGGTCTTCATGGAAGGATATGCCAGAGCACTGCCAAACCGAAGGAAGCTTTGCTCTTGGAAACAATGTCTAATTAGTAATGTGAGACAGAGGTGTGGGCCTTCAACCAACTGGCTGCAGCACAGACATCATCTAAAATGCCCTGGAAGAGAAGGCAGATGAGGTGGACATAGACGTAGCTGAGTGAACCTTAGGAGGATGAGGTAGTGTAAATTGAGGTAATACAGTCAGTTATCCATTCAGCAAAAGTAACCTTAGAAACTGCCTGACCTAGATGGCTATGAGAGGACATAAATAACTGTTCTGATTTTCGAAAACGTTTCATCCCGTGCAGATAAAAATGTAACTGCCTGTGAACCTTAAGCAGATGTAACAAACGTCACCCTCATTATAGAAATTTGGGAAGAAAACTGGTAGTTGAATGGTCTGGTTGAGACTGGATTCTGTAGCTACCTTGGCCATGAAAACAGGATTAGTATGAAGGGAAACTATCTTTGTGGAAAATAATGTTCAGGAGGCTTAGAGGCAAGGCTTGCATCTCCAAGATTCTCTTTGCTGAGGTGATGCGAATGAGAAAGATCATCTTCCAAGAAAGAAACTAAGTCACAATCACAGGCTGGTTCAAAAGGTTTTTGAGTTAAGCCTTGCAAGACCACAGTGAGATCCCATGACAGGGAGGGATCTTTGACTGGACGCATGAGGAGGAAGATCCCTTTCAAGAAAGCCTTGCACAGTATAGAAGTTGACGGGGAATTCAAAAGACTGCCAGAATAAAAGTTAGAGATGGCTGCCAAATGAAGTTTGATTGCAGAGAAGATGGCTCCTTATTTGAAAAGAAAGGCAAGGAAGAGAAGGATAGCTGAAATCAGGGCTGAAAAGGGGTCAATGTTCTTTTTAGAGGCCCAGAAAACAAATCTCATCTGTTCACTTCCATACACTTTCTTGGCAGCTACCAAGAAAGTGTATGGAAGTGAACAGAAGAGATTTGTTTTCCATACAGGCGTAGAGGAAACCAGGGGGCCAACTGTGAACCAGAGCATCCCTCAGGGACTCCCCCAGAGGAAGGATCAGAGCTAAATAGTTGCTGCACTTGTTGTTTTGAGGGGATGCAAACAGATTGCAGCAAGGCTGGCCCCAATGGCTGAAGATCAAGTCCACTACTGATTGATTGAGGGACCACTTGTAAGGGGTCAGAATGGACCTGCTGAGCTTGTCTGCCAGGACATTGGATTTCTCTGGTATGTGAGTTGCAAGCAGAAAACAGTCCAAAGACATCACCCATTCCCAAACCTTCATGGCCTCTCTGCGCAGCAGATAAGAGCGGTTCCTCCTTATTTGTTGATGTACGACACCATTGGCATGTTGTCTGTGTGAATAGCAATTGTTCCTAAAGGGAGAATGCTCAAAAAGGCTTGCAACATGAAGAGGACTGCTCTCCTCTCCAGAACACGGATATGCAATCTGGTCTCTATATGTGACCATGTGCCTTGGACCATCTTTCCCTTGAGATGCCCCCCCATCCAAACCGGGAAGTGTCAATTGTCACAGTGGCTGAGGGGGAAGGAAGGAGGAACCCTGCCTATCACCAGGTCGTCCAACAGCAACCACCACTGAAGATGCTTTCTGCAAACCAAAGTCAGTTTGACAGAAATAGATGGAAGCTAGTAGAGTATAGACCACTGATTAGCCAGGGTCTACTCACATAAAATACCATGCAAGAGGGACTAATGGGATGGGAGCAGCCACAGATCTTACAGCCTGAAGTATCAGCCTTGCCGGTGGGGAAGATCAGTTTAAGACAGCTCAGGCATGATCTCTCAAGGTCTGAACACAATGAGAGGGTAGAGCCATAATCTGGTTCATTGCGTCTAAGGCAGCTCCAATGAATTTTAAACTCTGAACCAGAGATGGGTTTAACTTTGTCAGGTTTATAGTGATCCCCAAATGATTGGCAAGGTTGAAGAAGTAATCCCTGGCCTGGAGTAGTTGATGACTGGTTGGGGCAGTAAAGAGCCAGTCGTCCAGATATGGAAACACCTACAATCCTTGTAGTCTCAGATGAGCTACGACTACTGCCATGCATTTGGTAAACACCCTGTGGTGAGTCCAAAGGGCAGTGCTCTGAACTGAAAATGACTGGCTCCCAGACGGAAGCGCAGATGACTTCTGGTGCATCTTGTAGTTTGTCTTATGTGCATTAATGAGGCCTGGGTATTCGTTTAAGTAGTTTATTGTATACAAACATATCAGGATGGATGGCAGGAACATCGAACTTAAACTAACTAACTAACTGACAGACTGACCACATACATGCATGTTCTCACTCTGGCTGCTCACTCAAAATGGCACTCTTGGTTGCACATGCCCACTGACTGGAATGCTTCTTGATTGTATATCACACACTAATCTACATACTCCCTCTTTATTGAGCTATCTCATAAAAACAACGACATTTCAATAGGCATGCAATTATACAGACATTAATAAAGAAAACAACGGTCATATCCAGGTTACGCATGTATCTGGAACTACGTTTCGACATGCGACCTGCTCTCGTAACATAATAGTTAGGACTGGGTTTAGCAACAGGGACAGTCATTGGGGAATGTTCTGCTTGGGGACTCTCAGGGATTTTCTCAGGAACAGGGAACAGGGAACTGGTGACAAGGAACATTGGACAAGTCACTCTGAGAACTAGAGTCTGTCACAGGCAAGATGATGTAACACTGCTTCGGATACTGGTAACAAATGCTTCCGATTTCATCTGAATTCCATTCCTTGTGATTCCATAATGTACAATCTCGGCTCGACACAAACTTTTCACAAATCCATTGCGATCAAAACCTTTTGATGTCTGCATCCTCACTATCTACTCTTTTTATAAAGAGCGGAGCTGTTTGCTGGTTTTATCATACTAAGACTTCTGGGACAAATGCTTCAACAGTTGGGCTTTTACTGCTTTGTTTTTATACTGCTGATTGGTAATGTGGTTCTGGTTTGTCTTGACATAAGTCTCTGAGCAGGTGAACCAAGATGATCATTATGAGGAATGTTTCTGAGATTTAACAAGTTGAGAAAAACATAGATATTGTCACATCTGGATTTCTCCAACAGCTGTCTTGCACTTTGAACTGCACATTCAGCCAAGCCGTTTGACTGAGGGTATTCAGGACTACTCGTAACATGAGCAAAGTCCCACGCTTCTGCAAATTTCTTGAACTGCTGACTAGTAAACTGTGCACCACTGTCAGAAAAAACTGTGTGGACTACCATGGACAGAAAAATGTCTCTTCAACTTAGTAATGCCAGTAGTGGAAGTTGGTCAATCGTGAACTAATATGAATAACAGTCTACTAACACCAAGTAATGTTGAACAGTCCACTCAAAGATATCCGTGGCTACTGTCAAACAAGGTAGTTCAGGAATCCAGCTCAACTGAAGAGGTTCTTTTTGTTGATGCGGCTTTGTACTATTACATACTGAACAAGATGAAAGTACTTTCTCAATATCTCTTGACGCAGAAGGCCAAAATACTAGACCCCTCACCCTTCTTTTGGTATAATCAGTTCCTGGGTGGCCACGATGCAAAATCTTGATGTATTTTTGTTGCAAGGATTTTGGAACAATCTCGTTAGGACCTTTCATGATGACACCATTGTCTGGCAAATTCTCATCTCTGTATGGAAAATACAGCTGCATTTCTACTGGTAAACAAGAATGCTTGGAAGGCCATCCTCGACTTGATAAAGTGGTTGAGCTTCTGGAGAACTGCATCTGAAGCTGTGTGAGTTCTGAGTTCATCAAGATGTGTGGAAGAAAAATTTCTCATTTCCATAACCTCAAAACCAAGTTGCTCATTGTTATACTGTTTTGTATTTTTTCTGGGCGATCTGGATAAGGTAGCAAGCAAGATAAAGAAGTTTGCCTTTCGTGTAAATAAGATTGAAATTGTACTTCTACAATTTGAGCATCATACGTTGCAAAGCCGCGGTGGTACAGCGGTAGCATTGTTACCTCACAGCAAGAGGTTCTCCCATTCGATTCTCGGTGTGGCTTGGAAGTGCCTTCTGTGTGGAGTCTGCATGCCCTCCCGGCGTTGGGTAGCATTCGAAAGACATGGGCGTGTAAATGGGCGTGCCTTCGTTGAAGGTTGGGTGTCGAGCTGGCACCTCGGCTTTTCGTAAAAATCTACTGCCAATCATTAGCGGACTGGAGTTCCGCTGTGGCAACCCCTTACCGGAAAAAAGCCGAAAGACAAACAACAACATTGCAATCTGGCAGGAGCTGTATGCATAGGCTTTCTCAAAATAGTAACTAAAGGTTAGTGATCGATTTCCATCTGGATAAGTCGACCATAAATATAATCATGAAACTTCGAACATGCAAACATAATTGCCAAAAGCTCTTTCTAAATCTGGGCATACTGCATCTCAGTCTGGGTAAGATTTCTCAATGCACAGGCTACTGGTCCACCCTCTTGAAGAATGAATGCACCACAGGAAAGAGTAACTGGTTTGTGAACCTCATAGTAGCTGAGAGTTGGTGGACTAGCAATTTTCTGCTTCAGGACATCAAATACTCTTTGGTGCTGTTCTGATCATGACCAAATTATATCTTTGCATGTCGGCTCTTTTAGTGGTGCTGAAAGTTGGTTTAAATCTGGAATGAACCTGCCTAGATAGCTGATCATGCCAAGAAAACATTGTAGGGTTTGAACATTGTCTGGAGCTGGCATCTCAAGAAGTGCCGTTTGCCTGAAAGGATCTGGTTGTAAGCCTAAACTGGCAAACAAGTAACCAACATAAGTAATTTCTCATATCCTGAACTTGCACATCTGAGGATTCAGCTTAAGATTCACTGCACATGCTCCTTCCAGAACTTTCTTGAGGTTTCTATCATGTTCAACTTCACCATTGCCTCCTACTAGAATATCATCTACTATAACAGCACATGGATAGTGTGACACTGCCAGCCCAGCTAGACAGAATTTTGTAAAAAATTCTATGCAACTTGTGAATAGTAATATGATTTGTATGCTTGCTTTAAAAATGTAAGAAAACTATATGTTCTGTACCGAGCTTCAAGATTGTAACCACAGTGCATGCTGCTGGAAAAGAGCAGAAATGTGTATAAATTATATGCCAATGCAAATGTATGGTTTCATAGTAAAAGTTGGAATATACAGAGTTAACTTGCAAATTCTGAGAAAATAAAGAATTTTACAAGTGTGTTTACCAGAACTAGAAGATAGAATGTCTGCAGCTGGAAATTCTTTCTATTGTTTGAAACAGAGGTAATTACAGGTTTCCAAGGTAATTCCTTTAGGACTTCCAGTTTCTGGCAAGCTTCTAAGAGGGAATTATCAGCTTCTAAGAGAGAAGTATTTTTCATAGAGACATGTTAAATTCTGTTGGTATCTGTTTAGCCGGGGAACTAGATGCAAGTGTCAAATACTGATGTCATCTAGCTAACCATGCAGTAATGTGTATTATTAACTTAAGAACTATCTGAGAGAGAGAGAGAGAGTGCATTTTGTATCTTGTTCTGGATCTGTTAACAACTCACCAGCACTGTGCCTTGCACTGTAAGTAAGTTATTTAGAACACAGTTTCTCTTAGAGATAGACAGGAATATAGCAAGATTAGTGTAGATGTTTTCTATATTTATGTGAGACTGTCCTACTATGTTATTTTAAAGTATTTCCTGTGATTGTGAACTCTGCTGTCACTGTGTTGAGTTAATAAGTATCGTCTTGTGCTTTTATTATTTATTATTAAATATTTTAAACCTTTTAATTATGGCTGGTTTTGTGCACAGACATTTAAGCTCTAAGAGTACTTGCACATGTATTTGGTGATACTGTATAGGCTACTCTACAATAGCCTTAAAAGTTTGGTCACACTTACCATTTGGATAACAGTAACATTACACAGTGGAGTTGGTCACCCTTTGGGAAGGGCCTTATAGTAGCTGATAAGTAGAGGTTCCCGGGGGCAGTGCTAACTACCTTATGGTCTGGGCATAGTTAGTAAACTCGTGCCAGCCTTTCCCAGGTGTGTGTTTGTGTATAAACCAAATCGCAAAGTGTGTGTGTGTGAGAGCTACTTGGGCAAGGACACGAAGCACTGGTTGGACAGTGTGTGTGCTGGGAGGACTTCGCTTGGAACCCTGGCTAAGGACTCCACTCTATAGCTGTGCCAGTGGGGAGTCTTACTGGGGATCTAGAGAGAGAGAGAGAGAGAGAGAAACCAGCCCCAGACTGGCTGTGCTTTCTGTGTGCTCTTAAGGGAAATCGTACTTTACTGTGTGTGTACTTGTCATCCTCCCAATGTGCATGTCCCTCACTGGTGTTAGTGGTGAGGATTGTGGCTCCTTGGTTACTGGGCCAGTGCACGGGCATCACAGATAGCCCAAAAAATTTTGCTTCATCGCACGGTGAAAGAATTCACTGACAGAATTTATTCCAAATGGTATTCTCAGAAATCGGTATCTTCCAAATGGCGTAATGAATGTGGTTAGCAATGAAGATTTTCTGTCAAGCAAAATTTGCCAAAAATGAACTCTCTGCATCGAAGACAGAAAAAACAGTGGCATTTGGCATGACGGCAGCAACCTTCTTGACTGTGCGCATTGGATAATGAGGTCTTTTTAATGCTTTGTTCAGATTTCGTGGATCAATACAAATTCTGACATCATCTGAGCTTTTCTTATGAGGCACTACCATGGAGGATACCCATTCAGCAGGTTCTTCTACTGGACAAATTACTCCTAGCTGCACCGTTTTGTCTAGCTCGGCTTTGACTCTGTTCTGCATAGCTACTGGAACTTTCCATGCTGGTCTGATAACTGGGCTGAGTTCTGGGTCTAACTTCATAGAGAACACAACTGGTTGTTTAACCACAAATAACTCAGAAAGTAAAACCACTGTACGAAGTCCGAAACAACTGTAGTTTTATTAAATATAATTAAAACAGACTTGGTGCTTTTGGCCAGTATGCTAAGGCATCATCAGAGTCGCATTCATACACAAAAATCACTTCCTATATACTAAGTACATACATAATTTCCTGACTTTTCTGCTTTGAAAACAATTTTTCTTTAAAAAAAATAATGTTAAAACATTCCACATAACATAATATATAAAACTTTTGTTAAAAAACATAAAACATTTGGGAACTTATCAGTCCGGATACAACTGTAGCAATTGTGATGGTAAAAATATGTATTTTAAATATTTTTGCTCTACGTTTTAAAATACATATTATTGAGATGTCATCATTAATCCCCGGTTTATTCTTGACATTCAGATGTAATTGGCATTCAGTTTCCTTTATTTGTAAATCTAAATCCGGTCACCACCCCTTCCTTCAATGAATACTCAATCCAACACAAAAAATATAAACTTTTTGAAGTTAATACATTCATTACTATGCATATACAGGGCACTACTCGGCTTCTGATTCTTAATGTCCCTGTTATGCTCTGCTATCCTCTCTCTCAAATGTCTTACAGTCTTGCCCACATAAAAAGGCTGGGCATGAGGCACACGTGGCTACATAAACCACAAATTTTGTGTCACAGTTACATACACCAGGGCATTGTAAATTTCTATCAGATGTTAATTTCCACATAGGGACCATCATTAATAAACCTACATGATCTGTATGCACCACATTTGTGCATTTTTGATCTGTGATGACAGGAAATTTAATGAAGCAATGGCAACCCTAATTGGGATGTTTAAGGAGAGGGGGTACCCTATTCGTTTGTTATTGTCAACATGAAAGGAGGTGACATAAAATAGGGCCACTAGGTTTGTTCCCATTTTAAAAGGAGGCAAAAGTGGAGGCAACACCACACAAGAAGGAAAACTTGGTTATGATGTTATAGTAATACAATACAACCAAGATGCAACACTATTAAGGACAAAAATGTGTTCATTATGGGAAGAAATTTATGACCATGACAAAAGAAAAACTAGGTAGGGGACCAAAAACAGTATACAGCAGATGAACAAATATAAAAGAAATGTTGGGGAAAAATAAAGGAAGAGCAAGTGCAGCATACAGATCAAAAACGCACAAATGTGGTGCATGCAGATCATGTAGGTTTATTAATGATGGTCCCTATGTGGAAATTATAACATCTGATAGAAATTTACAATGCCCTGGTATATGTAACCGTACCATGAAATCTGTGGTTTATGCGGCTGTGTGTGTCTCATGCCCAGCCTTTTATGTGGGCAAGACCGTAAGACATTTGAGAGAGAGGATAGCAGAGCATAAAATGGACATTATGAAACAGAAGCTGAGCAGTGCCTTGTATATGCACAGTAATGAATGTATTAACTTCAAAAAGCTTATATTTTTTGTGTTGGATTGAGTAGTCTTTGAAGGAAGGGATGGTGACCCAGATTTAGATTTACAAATAAAAGAAACAGAATGTCAATTAAGTTTGAATGCCAAGAATAAACCGGGGATTAATGACAGCATCTCAATAGCTTGTATTTTGAAACATAGAGCAAAAAATATTTAAACTATATATTTTTACCACCACAGTTGCTACAGCTGTATCCTGGCTGATAAGTTCCCAAATGTTTTATGTTTTTTAACAAAAGTTTTATTTATTATATAATGCGGAATCTTTTAACATTGCTTTTTTTAAAGAAAAATTGTCAAAGAAGAACAGACAGAAAATATGTATGTACTTAGTATACAGGAAGTCATTTTAGTGTTAGAATTTGACTCTGATGATGCCTTAGCATACTGGGTGAAAGCGCTAAGTCTATTTTAATTGTAATTCATAAAACTACGGTCGTTTCTAACTTCGTGCGGTGGTTTTACAACTGGTAGTTTGCCTAGTTTGTCTGAAAAAATATCAGCATACTCGGAAAAAATACTTTGGGCAAAATATGAGCTGTTGCCGTTCAGGCTTACATGGTGGACTTCATTAAATGAAAGCAGTCCCATTTTCAAACTGTTTGTAAGGCCTAATAATGACTGCACATGTATCTTGACTACATAAGACTGCAAGTCATAGCTGTTCCCAGCAGAGTAACATGAAAGCACTACTGAGCCTTCAGTTTGAATCTCTTCACCACCATAAGCAACATGCTTCGCACATTTTGTCAAATCATAATTGTCAAATCATGTTGTTCTGTAGCTTTTACTCTAGCAAATGTTTCTGCTGACACAACATTGCACTTTGAGCTGTACGGGACTCCCATTAATCCAAACAGTACAAAAGATTTCGTTCTTCTCCCACAAATCTACTGCATTGACTGCTTCACCAAGCACAGCCACACCATCAACATAAAAAGTAGAGATGCTGCTTTACAACTGATCATTTTGCGTCTTGGAATGCCTTCTTTTAATAAAAGAATGTGCCTTATTTGATTTACAAAACCTTTTGAAATGATTCTACTTATTGCAAGAATGACACTGACCAAAAGCTAAGCACTTTTCTTGTCTGGGTTCATGATTACCACGACAGCTGACTGTAAAGTATGCTGTGGGTTTTGCTGAGTCATCCCTGTGCTTTGCTGCATGCACCTTAGGCCTTGCTGAAGTAGCTCCAGGTTTTACTGAAGTGGCCCCGTCCTTAAGCCTGTACCTCTTAACATCATGCTGCATGCTAGCTACATGAGCTGTGGAAGGCTTGCTTTCTCATTTGTAAGCATACTTGTGTGCCTTCCTGTAAGCTTATATCTGACAAATCTCAACGGCCTTATTTAATGTCAAATCACTGTGTCGAAGCAAAATCTTTCTCACTGTTTTATTGTTAATACCACACACAAGCCTGTCCTTTATCTACTTGTCTCTCAAATCACCAAATCTGCACGTTTTAGCCTTATTTCTCAAGTCGGTTATATACGCTGCAAAGGTTTCACCAGGCTTTTGATCCCTTATGTAAAATAAGTGCCTTTACATTGTAATATTAATCTGGGGGTTGCACATTTCTCTAAATTTACATTTTAAGCACTCATGGTCTTCTCACATTTCAGTCGGTACCACAATATGGCTTTCTTCCTCCTCCCCTGTAAATACTGCAGGTGCATACATAAATGAACGCTCTATTTCAATGGCCTCTGAATCACCTAAATTAAGCAGA
Source organism: Protopterus annectens (assembly GCF_019279795.1). NCBI lineage: Eukaryota > Metazoa > Chordata > Ceratodontiformes > Protopteridae > Protopterus > Protopterus annectens. The sequence goes on from NC_056745.1 coordinate 206,549,924, forward strand.
ATAAATCCTTTTGTACATGCGTCTGTCAGAAAAAGCAGCCTGTATGAAAATATTGTATTCCTCCACAAACACTCTCCAACTTTCTGCAATATTGTTATAAAACACAAGCGGTGCAGGTCTGCAAAAACCTTCTCCCATGCCCACAGATTATAGCAAAACATAATGCAATTTTGGCTCTTTTAATTATGTAGGGACATTCACACACACCATTTACTTGTAATAATATTCAAATGCACAATAAGCTCTTCAAAAGACTAGTAATGCCTTTCGGCTTTTCCCGGTTAGGCGCCACAGCGAAACCGGATCCGGTCCGCTAATGATTGGCAGTGGATTTTTACAGTGCCGAGTTGCCAGCCCGACGCCCAAACTTCAAGGAAGGCACACCCATTCACGCTCGCACCTACCTGCATATTTTTAACGTCTTTTGACCGCGGGGAGGACATGCCGACTCCAAACAGAAGGCATTCCAGCCAAGAATCGAATGGGAAAACCTCTTGCTGTGAGGCGACAACGCTAACTGCTGCACCACCACTGTACTTTGCAAAATATACTTTGAAATAACTATTTTGTGAAATAGCTGCACTGTAATACTGCACACTCTTGCAAACACTTTGCACACTCCGGATATTTCGAATAACTTTGATGTGAAAAAGTAGCTCATAGCTATAAAATATGTTAATTTTCCTTTTTTTATATATATTTTATGCGATTCAGATTCAGATATTGTTTCAAACATTTTCTTAATTACTTCAAATATTTTTATCAACATGTTGCAGTTTCGGACATTTTGTTTAAGAAAAATTTGTTTTGAACATTCTGAGTGCTTTGTTGTATATTTGTAGCAAAATAAATAATTTCAGCGAGTTTTACTACCTGGAATTTGTTTCTGACCTGTTTTGCGAGTCGTTTGAGTAGTAGGGATGATCCACTCCTGTATGTTTCTCCAACTTTAACCGGTTGCCTCATGGCTGTGACTCTGGATCCCATTCTGACACCATGTCACTCATCTTATGTGCATTAAGATGATGATGAGTCTTGTGTGTTAGTTTTAAGTAGTTTATTGTATACAAACATATCAGGATGGAAGGATGGCAGGAACATTGAACTTGAGCTAACTGACTGACTACATGCATGCATGCTCTCACTCTTGCTGCTCACTCAAAATGGCACTCCTGGTTGCATGTGCTCCATACTTATATGCATGGGCCCACCGACAAGAATGCTTCTTAAAGGTATATCACACACACTGATCTACACGTCTGTCTATTTTAATGTGATATTATGCATCCTTTAAGTCCACTGAGCACATCCAATCATCCTTATGCAGCAGTGGCAGCAAAATGGACTGAACAGGCACCATTTGTAACTTCACTTTCTTTACAAGCAAATTTAATTTGCTTCAATCCAAAATGGATCACAGGTCCCCATTTTTCTTTGGCACTAAAAAGAAGTGAGATCAAGTTCCAAATCCTCTTCTTGGTGATTCCACTGTAAGACATACTGATGTCCCTCACCCCTTACCAGGCTAAACAAGATCACACTGAGCTGTCAGTTTGGAGCCAGAATCCACCAGATTTAGGCATGCACTTAGGTCTTTAAACCACAAGTACCAGTATGACATGGTCACAGCCCATGTAAGTGTAAACCACCTAAGACGTACCGCACTGGTTATATGAAGAAAGACAATGATGGAGTTTCTGAATATGTGCCCCAGGATGGTATGTATCTAGCCTTGTGTAGCACCCTACATTGATGAGTGATGATGCCACAGTACCAGCAAAAAATGGGAGACTGCAACAACTGGCTAAGTTTCTTTGCACTTGTCACCACTTATCTTCCGGCCACTGGGAAAAAAAGAGTTATGTACTTAAAATAACTTGGAATCGGTGCTATCTGGTGTAATTATTCATCACGGATGGGTCTGTCTTGGTTCTGACCTCAGATCCGAGCCAGCAACTGATGGACAGATCCAGGGCTCAAGCTCCTCCCCTTCCCATAATCCCATCCTGACCTGTAACCCTCAGATCGAGTTTGATGGACAAAGAAGGCAGCATGGACTGCCCAGGATACTATCTCCAATAAGAAACCTCCCTCCAGTTTTACCAGGTCCCCAGAAGGAAGGGGGGTGGGAATGTGATGAATAATGACACCGGATAGTACAGATTCCAGGTTATTGTAAGTACATAATTCTTTACCTGATGTTATCCGTGTCATCATTCATCACAGATGGGTCAGAGTCCCCAGCTACTATGAACCCTGGGTCACTTCAGGGAAGCATATGCCGAAGTGCAGAAGAATCAAAGGAAGCCCTGTTCCTAGGCACCAAATCCATCTTATAGTGTGAAACAAAAGTGTGGGGATTAAACCAAGAAGCAGCAGCACAAATCACATCCAAAAAAAGTTTACCCAAAAAGGCGGAAGATGTAGCCACAGACCTAGTTGAAAGGGCTTTAACTAGTCTGGACAGCTACATGTGCCTGCATGTCATAAATGTAAGAAATAGAGCCCTCAATCTGTCTGGAAATAGTTACCTCAGTGACAACCAGGCCCTTTTTGGCCTGAGAAAAGGGCATGAAAAGCTGGTCCGACTTCGAAATTCCTCAGTCCTCTTAAGATAAAAGTGTAGCTGCCTATGGATGTCTAAAGAATTCAAGGTATACTCCACCTTATTGGAATAATTAGGGAAGAAAACTGGTAGTTGAAGAGATTGGTTGAGGTTAGCCTCCGAGACCACCTTCGGAACAAACAAAGGATTTGTCCTAATGGATACCCTATCCTTGTGGAAGACCATAAAAATGGGGCTTAATGCTGCAAGCCTGCAATCTGGAAACTCTCTTGGCAGAAGTAGTAGCCACCAAGAAGGCAGTCTTTGAAGACAGAAACTTAAGATCACAAAATGCAGCTGGTTCAAAGGCCTTGTGCGTTCAAGACTGCAACACCACAGTTAGATCCCATGGTGGGGAGGGATCCTTGATAGGAGGTCTAAGAAGAAAGACTCCTTTGAGAAAGACTTTGCATAGTTTAGATGAAAAGGTGGTACCCTCATTCAAATGGAAATTAGAGATGGCCGCCAACTGGAGTTTAATCGTGGAGAAACTAGCACCTTCCTGGAAGAAAGAAGCCAACAACAGCAAGATGTCAGAAACTGAGGCTGAAAATGGATCTAAATTTCCTTGTCTGGCCCAAAGTCTTTTCCATTTACTGGAATACACATTCTTAGTAGTAGGCTTCTAAGAAGCTAAGATGATATTTTTAACTGGAGAAGGGAAGCTGGACTGGGAAAGGATTACTGGAACTAAAGGAACCAAGTGGTTAGACGAAGAGTCTGTAGGTTGGGAAGAGGAAGCCCTCCCAAGGGATGGGAAATGAGATCTGGGAAGGAATCCAATATCCAGGGAGGATATTTCAGATGAGACCAAAGAAGGGAGAACCATGCCTTTCGTGGCCTAAAGGGGGCAATGAGGATGACTGGAGTCTTCAGGTGGCAGGCTTTCTGTAAGACCTTGGGAATTTGGGGAGCTAGGGGGGTAAGCATAGAAGAGTCCCAATGGCCAATCATGAACCAGACCCGTCCCTGGGTTACTCCCTCATCAGGGGTATCAGAGCAAAGTAGTTGCTGCATTTGTGGTTGACTGGGGAGGACATTGCAGCATGGTTGACCCCAACGGTCGAATATCTGATGAGCCACTGATGGGTTCAGGGACCACTCATGAAGACTCAAGATAGACCTGCTGAGTTTGTCAGCCAGCACGCTGGAACTGCCAGCAATGTAAGTTGCAAGAAGAAAGCACCTGGAAGACATCGCCCATTCCCACACTTTCATGGCCTCTCTGCACAGGGGATAGGACCATGTTCCCCCTTGCTTGTTGATGTACCAGACCATTGCCATGTTGTTCGTTTGGATTGCTATAGTCCCGACAAGGAAACACACCTGAAAGGCTTGTAACATTAGCAGGACTGCTCTCATCTCCAGGACATTTATGTGCGATTTGGACTCTGTGGGGGACTACGTGCCTTGAACTGTCCTTCCCCAAAAATTCCTCCCTACCCCAACAAGGAGGTGTCTATGGTCACCATGGCCTTGGGTGGGGGAAGACAAAAGGGTCTACCGAGAATCAAGTCCTGGGACTGAAGCCACAAGCAAGGTGATTTCTGCACACCTGAGTCATCTTGATGGGCATGGACATGGGATGAACCTGAGTGAACTACTGAACTGCCAAAGTCCACAGCAGAACCCGCATGTGATACCTGGCAAGGGGCACTAACTGGATGGTAGTTGCCATCAAGCCTAACATTTGTAAAAGTAGGTGGGCTGCTGGATGCTCCAGGACCAGCAAGCAATAGACCTGATCCTGAATAAGTTGAACTCTGTGTAGGGGAAGTGCTGCAGTCTCCAACTCAGAGTCCAGTTGAACCCTGATGAACTCTAGGTTCTGGCACAGAGAAAGATTGGATTTGGGCAGACTGACTGTGATGCCAAGATCCTGAAAAAGGTTGAGAATATAACTGGTGGCGATTGACAGTTGATGCCTCATGGGGGTCATGAGGAGCCAATCGTCCAGGTATGGAAAAACCTGGAAACCTTGCAACCTGAGATGGGCTGCCACCACTGCCATACATCTGGTTAACACCCTGGGGGTTGTGCTGAATCCAAAGGACTGGCCCCTAACCAAAAATGCAGGTGTCTCCTGCAGCATCTGTCTATCTTGATATGACAGTACGCATCCTTGAGTTCCACTGAGCACATCCAATCATCCTTGCGCAAGAGAGGCAGAATGGACTGAACAATGACCATCAGGAACTTAGACATCTGGATTGACAGCTTTAGTTTGCTGAGGTCCAAAACTGGACGTAGGACCCCAGACTTTTTTGGCACTAAAAGAAGAAAGAGTATGTTCCGGACTCTAGTTGTCATGTTGGGACCTCTTGGATGGCTCTTTTCAGAAGAAGGTCTTACCTCGAGATGGGCCAACTCCCTTTGGCGGGGAGGAACATCTGGGAGAGATTTTAATACTGGGGGCACTGAAAAAGGATGATGAAACCCCTGGAAATAATCCTTAACACCCACTGATCTAAGGAGATATTTTTCCAGGCTAGTGGGTACTGGAAGAATTGTCCCCCGACTGTCTCCAAGGCCGGACAGTCAGGCAATGCTTCAGGAGCGCTGAAAGGGCTTCTCAGAGAAAGGTTCCTGGGAGCTCTGATTCTGCAAACCCCCTCTGCCTCTGAGGCAGCATCTACCTTTGAATCCTCTGCCCCGGCTTGCGGAAGAAGATTCTGGGGAGCATCCTGGAAGGAAGACTGAGTCCTGCAGAACTAAAGCTTCTTACTCCCTCTCTCGGAGTCTTAGAAAACAATCTCTGGGGAGTAGAAAACTTGATTCCCACTGCGGACACAGTCTTATCCCTCCTTGTGGGTCAATGTTTTCGTGACGGAAGGTCTGAACAATTCAAACCGTCAAAGGGGCATTGGTAAAAGACGTCTTGAAGGGTTCCACAAACCTTCAAAGGCAAAGCCAGGCATGCTGTCTGATGGCAATTCCTGTGCCAGCCACTTGAGAGGTGGCCTCCGCTGCACTGGAGATCAACCCCATCAAGGCATTAGCCAGGGAAGTCAGAGTGGACAGCTTAGGAGAGACCAGCTTAAGACTCTCCAGAAGCAGCAACTCTGTAAGGAAAGTGGTGAGTTCCAATACCAAATCCCTCTGAAGCCGGGTGAAATGTGCCATGTAGTTGGTTGCCCTTAGTCCGAATGTAGCCAAGGCAAACACGTGATTTCTGAAACGGTCAATCACCCAAAACTCTCTAATTGGGGGATGGACCAAGGAGCTCTGTTCAGCTAGCTGCTTTTAGTAGCAACGGCCACCACAATGGCATCAACTGGGACACCCTTACTCCAAAAAGACTCATCTTTGGGGGGACTGAAGAATTTGTCTGCCTTTTTGGGTACTGGTTCCACTGTGTCCATCTCCTTCCTCACCCTTTCAGCAATGAGTTCTACAAGCTTGTCGGCAGGTGGGGACACCCAGGTAGAAGATGGGCCCACCCTGAAGGCCTTCAGGAACATGAATTCCTCCGAAGATGGGATTGACGGAAGACCAACCACCTCTTTGCTTGAGAATTTCAAGGATGTCCCCAAAGGATACCTCCTCAGGAGGAAGCCTAGGGGACCCATCCTCCTCCTCAAAATCCATATCTTCAGTGAGGGACTCCCTAGGAGAGTCCAAGTGCCTCCTCTTTCATGTCTTCTTCCGAGGGGGTTCCTCCACAGTGGGCTCTGGGGAGGACTTGGAAGAGACCAAGACCCCAAGTGGGGTACTGCCCATCTGAAGGTGCTCATGGGAGGGCTGACCCTGGAAGGATGAGGAGGTCTTGCCGCCCAAGGTCGAGAGAGGCTGGGGAGCAGCTAGAGCCGAAGTAAAGCTGACTGCCAAACCGGAGAAGGTCCTCTCTACTGCCTGGAAGGTTGACGGGCTGGAAAAGGCTCTCCACTCCTCTCGCACAGCCACTGCCACCCAGGAAGGGAGAAGGGAACCCGACGCAGCACCGAAGCCTCCTGACGATAATGGCCCTAAGCTGTCCAGTGTCGATGCCTCTAAGGGAAGGGAACATTCTGGGCTTGACCCTGCCAGTGCCAACCTCACAGGACCAAAGTGCAGACTGTTCCAAGGGCAATGGCACAGAACCTACCAGGGACCCTGACAGTATCGGGAAGGGAGGAATACTGGACAAAGTCAGACTCTCACAAGGAATGCCCTGATCCTGGCATTCCAAACCCCGATAGATCAGAAGAGGACAGTGAAGTTCCGTGGATGGAGAAGGACCCCTAGGCAACTGAGCTGGGGACAGTAACAAGACCAGCTTGATCTGGGCCTTGAGGAAACTCGAACACACCTCAGCGTGTCCACAGCTTGGAGTTTTGTTTACAGTTTACTGTATTTTTGCTTCTCCAAGAGCAGTTTAACTTGGTGCTGGTCTGTTTGCTTCATTTTATCCTTATGAACAGGATGGTCATGAGTTTCCTCATCTGTAGGTAGTAAACTTCTGAAAGACCTAGACAATATGGAGGAATATCCCGATATAACTGGAGATCTAGACAATGTCCTAAATTCCCTGGAGGGGTCCTACTCCAGCGCTTCGGATCCAATGACCCTAGATCTGTAGGGGGAGCTACCAATGACAATCAGATCAGAGATAATCAGAATCAAAGCTCTGAGAGGATCCAACGATCTAACTGGTGTGCTAGATGCATCTGACTACCAGATCCAGAGAAGGCTTGCACCAAGTCGGATCCAAAAGACTCTGAGGCATCGAGGCTCTGGATCTGACAGGTTGATCTGAGGCCCTCTGAATGGAAGAGCCTGGATCCAAAGCCATACAGGCTGGACCCGGATCCAGGGATCTGTAATCTGAGAGCCTCTTCTTTTTTGAAGGAGATCCCTTAGGAGGGGGTAACGACCTCTTCTTAGGATACTGGGAAGCTGAGGAGGGAAAGCATGAGGTCAGAGGACCAGCCTTGGCTAACCCTTTCAAAAGCAACTTATTTCTTTGCTCCATGAGAGCCCTCGGATTTAATCCAGCACAGATGTCTTACTCAATCTTGTGATGGGGCTCTCCTAAACAATAAACACATTCCTCGTGCGAGTCGGAATGAGGCATCTTCCGACCACACAAGGAACATCTTTTAAAGCCAAAGGGCTTATCCGACATACTGCCTATGGCACACACACACATAGACCAGGCAGAACACACACACAACACACACCTTGCTAAGAAGGGAAAAGGCTTTAGACTAAATTAGAAGGAACAAAAAAAGAGTAAACGACGACTACTATTTTTTTTTTTTTTTTTTTTTTTAATAACTAGCTATGAGGGGGAGGGCCCATGGGGAAAAAGGGCAGGAACTCACAAAGTAGATAAAAGTACCAGGAGGGGAGGAAACCTAGAACTAACTACAGTAAAAAAGTTGAGAGATACTAAGGAAGACCATATTACCCAAAAGGAAAGAAAAACCCTTAAAGAAAAGCACTTCTCTGTACTATGAAGCCTGAGCTACCGGAATCACATCCTTAGCATTTCTGTGGCAAACATGATTTGAGGGTTACAGTTCAGCAGGGGATTATGGGAAGGGGAGGAGCTTGAGCTCTGGATCTGTCCATCAGTTGCCGGCTCAGATCTGAGGTTGAATCCAAGACCCATCCGTGATGAACAATGAAACGGACAGCATCAGATCTTTATTTATTCCATAATGCCTTTCTTAGGCTGTGCCAAGTTGCTAAACCATCAAAACATGACATAAATCACTCACGACAACCTAAAGGTACTGCTTCTCGATGTTAGGAATTTAAAAAAAAACTGCACTCCCTCGTAGCAATCAACAACCTGCAGAATGGAGACATATGTGGAGTGTCAGAAATATAGTTCAGAACCATGGAAAGCACGTCGACTATCAAAAGCTACAATGCCCTTCATACATTTCGATCCCAGTCAGCTCAAGATAAAGCAAAGGCAGGATGTGTCTCAGTGTTCTCAAAGGACAAGTACATTGCTAGACTGGTCCAACATCATGACTAGCTTGAGCTTCTCCATGCCCAACTAACAATTCTTGCTAGCGACAGATACCCTAACATCTGTTGGGAAAACCACACCTCCTACCTAAACCTACTGGAATCTCTAACATTTAGCATAGCAACATACTTATAGGTGACTTCAACTACCCCTCCAAAAACTGGAAGACTTACACAACTCATAATTCACTTGCTCAGAAGTTTTTGGACTTCATCAATGCAAATACCCTGGAGCAACTAGTTAGCTACCCAACTAGCTGCACAAACATCCTAGACCTAGTACAAATGAACATGGGTGATGCTGCTCCCTCCTATGCATTAACTCCACCCTGGTAAGAACTAACCACAAAATGATCTCCTTTAGTATTAAAACTAACCTAGAATCTCCATCAAACTCCAAACCTGTTAAGAACTTTGATAAAGCCATTTACCTCAAACTAAATGACAGCTTATTAAACTTCCAAGCCCCTCTGAACCTAGATGATACTGAGACTTGCTGTGAGCTATACACAAAAGCACTGTACAACCATATTCATAGTTGCATAGAGGAGGCGGTACCTGTCCAAGTCAAATCTATGATTACCTGCAAAAATAAAACCACCCTGGTGGACTCCTAGCATAAACAGGCTGTTCAACAAAATGAAAAAAATCCTCTCCTAGGCCAAGAAGGAACAGACAAAACAGTGCAAAAAGACACTCATCAGTCTAAACAAACAAATTAGAGAGCTGGTAAAATCTGCCAAAGCAAACTATGAGGCAAAGATAGCCTCCCATGTGAAAGATTACCATAAGGCTGTTTTTCCAATTATGCTAATAACCTCTCAGCAACATGTCAAATTAATCATGAATGGCAACACTTACACTCAGCCTGAAACTATAGCAAACCTGCTGGCCAGCAAGTTCAGTTCAAACTCCCCCCATCACCTCCTACCACACCCAAAGAAATACCCACCACCATCTCCCTACCGGTCATTACGAGGGAACAGGTCCTTACTGCACTTACTAAAGCCAAAAACACAGCCTCCTTGGGTCCTGACAACATTCTAGAATGCTTCTTAAATAGCTTAAAGCAAAATTCATCAGGGCCACTAGAAAAGTACAGTTTTGTACCTACCATAAAATGTAGATATTCGAGTGTTCACACTGCTGCAGTCATCACACTTGGGTTATCCTGCCGTCAGGCGGTCCCGCAGTCGGCCAGAGTTCCAAAGTCCTGGTCCAGTGTCGGTTGCTGTCGCTTCTTCCCGGACGTCAGTGCGCCAGGGGTATACAAGATGCATCCGACGCCATTTTCTACAGTTTTTCTTGCCCCAGATGTCAGGTGCCCCCAAGTGGGTAGGCAATACATATTGCTAATCAAAAAGATACATACAAAATAAAAACAATACCTTCAGTTACCAGCAAATACACCCCAAAGGTTGTATAGGATAGAAGGGTATAGATAAGTCCAGCTAGTTCAGAGGGGATGGAGGGAGGGTAACCTGGACTGCAGCAGTGTGAACACTCAAACATCTACATTTATGGTAGGTACAAAACTGTACTATGTTCATCGTGTTACACTGCTGCAGTCATCACACTTGGGTTGAATCCCAAAGCTAAGTTTGGGTGGCTGGTCTATAAAGAGTTAGGATTGACTAAGAGGCCCTGCAGAGCTGCAGTGGCAAATCCTGCTCTGGATTTTGAGTAAAGAGGCAGGTGGTAATGCTTGGTGAAGGTGTGCACTGAACTCCCAAGTTGCAGCCTCCAAAATTTCCTTGGTAGGTGCTCCTCTGAGAAAGGCTGCTGAAGTGGCTGTTGCCCTGGTGGAATGAGGCCTAATGTTATTAGGGACTGATTTTCCATGCTGTGTGTAGCAGTACCGAATACAGTGTCCTATCCATTTGGATATAGTCTGCTTTGAGATAGCCTTGCCTTGTGATCCTGCAGCATATGCTACAAACAGTTGATCAGTTTTCCTGAAAGCTTTTGTTTTGTCCAAGTAGAAGCGTAGCTGCCTGTGTATGTCCAAAGAATGCAGAAGTTTTTCCCCATTATTTTGGGGGTTTGGATAAAAAGTAGGCAAATGGACGGTTTGGTTAAGAGCCACACTAGATACCACCTTTGGCATGAAGGTAGGGTTTGTCCTTAAAGATACCCTATCCTGATGAAAACTTATAAAAGGTTCCACTGCCATTAATGCCTGTAGCTCTGAGACTCTTCGTGCTGAAGTTACTGCCAGGAGCAGACCTGTTTTCCATGATAAAAATTTTAGATCGGCTGCATTGGCTGGCTCAAAAGGTGGTAGGGTCAGTTTTTCCAAAACGAAATTGAGGTCCCAAGTTGGTGTTGGTGCTATCCGGGGCGGTCTTCTGTTTTTAGCCCCTCTGAGGTACTGCTTTAGCAAGAGATGAGAGAATAAAGGAGGATCCGTGTTGTAATGTGCAGAAATGGCAGAGGCGTGAATCTTAATTGATGAAAAGGATAGGCCTCTGTCCAGCATCTCAGTTAAGTATTGTAAAATCTGAGGAATGTTTGGAACAAGAGGGTCAAGGCTGTGAGCCTGGTTCCAGACACAGAATCTCTTCCATTTTTCTGAGTAAGTTTTCCTGGTGCTAGGCCTCCTGGCCTCCAAAATGACATCCATAACAGCTTTAGAGAGATGTGTTGCCTGTTTGACTAAAGTATCTGCCATGCAGCCAGGTTTAGGGTTTTGAGCTGACCGTGCAGGATCTGATTGTTTTGTTGAGTCAGAAGGTGTGGAATTTGGGGCAAAATCCATGGTGGGCCCTGAGCCAAGTTCCTTAAGATAGGGTACCAGTGCTGACATGGCCAGTCTGGAGCAATCAGGATCATCTGTGGTTTTTCTTGTCTGGCTTTTAGAAGTACCTTTGAAAGGAGAGGCAGTGGTGGGAAGGCATAGACTTTTAGGTTTTTCCAGCTGAACAGAAGAGCATCCACTTTCCATGATTGTTTGTGATAAGTCGTGCAGAATTTTTGTAGTTGGCAATTCAGAGGGGAGGCAAAAAGATCCATGTCTGAGCATCCTCATTTTTGTGCTATCATGCTGAAGATTTGTGGGTTCAATTTCCATTCGTGAGGGTCCATGATATTTCTGCTTAAGTAATCTGCCAGAGTATTTTTCTTTCCTGGCAGGAATTGTGCTTGCAGGTGAATGTGGTACGTTAGAGCTGTGTTCCACAAGGTCATGGCTTGCCTGCATAGGGGATAAGAGTGAGTGCCCCCTTGTTTGTTTATGTACCACATTACTGTGGTGTTGTCTGTCTTTAGTAATAGTTGTCCTGGGTGTAGAAGGTCCTTGAAAGCTGTTAGGGCATTTTGAACAGCCAACATCTCTTTTTGATTGATGTGAAGATGCATCTGGTCTGTGGTCCACTTGCCCTGAATGCATGTTCCTGCCATGTGTGCTCCCCAGGCGTAATCCGAAGCATCTGTTGTTAGAGTTTGCCTGGCTGTGGGTTGGGTAAAATGCTGACCCTTGTTTAGGTGACATGCCTGTGCCCACCATCGAAACTCCTCTTGTAGGCAGGGAATTATTGGAATTACTGCTTCTAGACTGTGAGAATGTTGAGTCCAAACACTTTTTAGGTACCATTGTAATTTCCTCATATGCAGTCTGGCATATGGTATTAGTAGTATGCAGGATGCCATGAATCCCAGGGCCTGCAGAATTTTTCTTGCAGGGAGATGGGACGTTTTTGCCAGTAGTTGAAAATATTGAGTTAGTTGCACTTGTTTGTCTGGCGTGAGGTAAGCCACCTGGGCCGTTGTATTTAAGCTGGCACCCAGGAATGTAATCTGTTGTGAGGGCACTAGTTTTGACTTCTTTTCGTTTACTGTGTACCCTAGAGAAATTAGCAACCTGTTCACAAACGCCAGATGCTGTAGAAGAATGTCCTTTGTCTCTGCTTGAATGAGGCAGTCGTCCAGGTATGGATATATCTGAATCTCTTTTTGTCTGCAAAATGCAATTACTGGTGCCAGGCACTTTGTGAAGACCCTGGGCACAGTAGATAAGCCAAAGGGCAGTGCAGAGAATTGGTAGTTCCTTGTGTACCAGCTTTGAATCAGAGGTATCTTCTGCAATTTTGTCTGATAGGGGCATGCAGGTATGCCTCTTTGAGGTTCAGAGTAACAAGCCAAGCCTTCTTGCCCAGCATGGGTAGAAGCTGCTGTAATGTCAACATTTTGAATTTTGGAATATCCAGGTAAGTATTCAGAATTGAAAGGTCCAGTATAGGCCTCCAGGCTTTGTCCTTTCTGGGGACCAGGAAGAGTCTTGAGTAAAATCCTTGGTTCCTGTTGTGGTACTTTTTGTATAGCTCTCATGTCCATGAGGGCTGAAAGTTGTTTTTTGCCTTTTCCCATTGATTTTGTGGCAGGTCTGGCATTCCTTTTAGCTTTAGTAAAGTATGGAAGTGGAATCTGTAACATTGAGACACAATATTCAGGACCCATTTGTCTTGGGTGATTGCTTGCCAGTTTTGAGAAAAAAGTGCTAGTTTTCCCCCTAAGGGGGCTTCCAAAAGGGACGTGCTTGGCATACGCAAGGGAAAGTCATTGTGACTGTTTCCTGTAAGGTTGAGACTTGTCCTCACCTCCTTTTGGGGTTGAGGTGCCCCACTGTTGTTGTCTGTTTGAGCCTTGGGGTTGAGATCTGCCTCTTGGGCATCTGTGGCCTGTCTGACACTGGAAAGGACCAATTTTTTGCTGGCCAATTTCTGCTAAACCGAGGTGGCTGTACCTGTAAGAAATCCTTGACTGTTTGCATAGATTTAGCTTTATCCTCCATTTTCTTTAACACCTCTTCTGCCTTAACACCAAACAAGGTATCATGTTGTAAAGGAGCATCCAATAACTTTGCCTTAACATGTTCAGGTAAACTGTTCTTTTAACCAAGCATGTCTTTGAATAACAGAACCTGTAACTGTGGTTCTACAACAGGCCTCTAAAGAATCAAAAACACATTGCAGAGTATGTTTTCCCACCAGTTCAACTGCATGCAATAAATCCTGCACTTCTTTACAATCAGGAGCTTCTGAGCTAGCAAGCACTTTCTGTTTTAACTGAGCCATTAAATATTGTTGGTACTTAAGCATGTGAAACTGGCAATTTAAAGCTCTTACTGCTAAAGTTGCAGACGTGTATACTTTCTTCCCCCATCTATCCAAAGCTCTGGAATCTCTGTCAGAGGGTACTGGATTTTTTGCAATGGAAACCTTAACCCCTTTTGGACCCTGGGAAATAGTTTCTGGATCAGCAAAAGGGTTTTTGTAAAGAAACTTGTGAGAGTTAGGGACTCTATAATACCTATCTGGCTTGGCTGGAGCAGGGGGCAAAGAGTCAGGAGATAAGCTGGATTCAGAGAACACATCATCCACAATGTCTAGTACAGGCGGAATAGCCAGGAGCCTGTGCTGAGGCAATAAGAGGAAATCCCTGAGCCTTTTCTTGGATTCTGAGTATTCCTGACTTTCCCAATGGAAATGTTCCCTGATGGTATGTAAAGTTTCCCCAAAAGAGTAATCCTCAGGAGGAGCGGCTGAAGGGATAGATTCCTCAGCATCAGAGTCCTCATAGGGGGAGGTAAAGAGCATCCCTGGTCTGAAGAGGAATCAGAGGAAATGGAAACCTGATCAGAGGAGTCCTAGTCTGTATCCTGCCTAGGCCTTTTCTCAGGAGGGGGATGGGAACCCCTGATTGGAGTAATGTGGTCTTCGGCCATTTTAAGCATCTGCTTCTTAGGCATGGAGGACTGTCCAGGAGAATGCTGTACTTGTTTCTTTATCTTTAATGGTACCTTTGTCTTGGCTGTTGATTTAATGGTAACTTGTGAAGGTCTGAAAACACCCTCAGAAGCCAGTGCCTGCTCAGCGGCTCCGGACCCATCTGTGGGATTAGTTTCCGTAGGCCCAATACCTTGAGTTTCCAGAGGCCTAGTTGTCTCCACGTGGGAGTCTGAAGCGGCCTGTGGCTCTGAGGTAGTGGGTGTCAGGGGCTGCAAAAGCACCTCACTGAGAACCGGCGACTGGCCTAGAAGAGGTTTCGTCGTCGGTTTTGGACCTCGGATGCTTGTCTTTATCCTTCTCTTTGCATTTTTTCGGAAATGCGGACGGTTGATCCGACGGCACAGTATAATTGAACCTTCGGCCAAAGTAGTGCAAAGCAAAATCAAAACGTCTTTTTATAGTGCGTTTGTTAAATCTAGCACAAAACCGACAACTAGGGCCTAGGCATGGAATACAGTAAGAGTGGAAGTCCTTATGAGGTATTTGCTTCCCACAAGAAATACAATTAACTTTTTCTGACATCGGTCTGAGGCAAGAAATAAGTTTCCCCAATGGGGTACTTAGCTTTATTGAAGACTTCGGATCTGAAATTCAACTTCAAAAATCTCAGGAGTCGGCCGACCGGGACTTGCGAACTGCTTCTGCTTCGGGCACCCCGCGGCAAGAAAGACTGAAGAAAATGGCGTCGGATGCATCTTATATACCCCTGGCACACTGACGTCAGGGAAGAAGCAACGGCAACCGACGCCAGACCAAGACGTTGGAACTATGGCCGACTGTGGACCGCCTGACGGCAGGATAACCCAAGTGTGATAACTGCAGCAGTGTAACACGAACATCACATTTTAACCACAGCCTCTGGACGGGCTTTGTCCCAGAGAAATAGAGGACTCTAACAGTTGTCCTACTGCACAAGGGGGGGGGGGGGTCATCAATTGACCAAGGGAACTACAGATCCCTAAGCTTGATCAGTCTTCTCTACAAGGTCAAAGACAAAATTATCATGGACCTGATCATTAACATCTTCAAACTCTGGACAACACCCAATTTGGCTTTGTCAAAGGGAAGTCTTGCCTGCTCAATCTGGTGGACTTCTTCAAGAAAGTCAACAGGGCCATGGATGAGGGTGAAACAGTACACAACACTTATCTAGACCTGTCCAAAGCTTTTGACACAATCCCTCATACAGGGATGACAGATAAATGTCCTGAAATAGGTATAAAGCGCTACATGTTCAGATGGGTAGCACACTGGCTCATGTCCAGATACATGAACCCACTTCTGATAAGAAACCTGTTACTAGCCGTGTGCCGGAGGGCTCAGTGTTGGGACCCTTCCTGTTTAGCATATACTCCTCTGAAGTGAAGCCAATGTTGGGGGCCTCAGACTCACCAAGTATACACACTGTAAACTAGGAGCAATCACTGAATCCCCAAATGATGCCAACATTCTACAAACAGATCTAAAAATGACAAGTGACTGGTGCCAAAACCATGGTCTAAGTCTAAATAGTAAAATGCATACTCATACCCTTCAGTAAAGTAGACATTCCAGCAAATTATAATATTAATAGCACACCACTAAATGTAGACACAGTGGTGAGGGACCTAGGAATACAGACAGCTAGTAACCTAAACTTTGACTACCAGGTAGCTATGGTAGTGAGGAAATCCTTCTGTGTGGCTATGTACTCAGTTGTCATCAGGGCCATAATAGAGTACAATCCTCCCTTCTGCATGTACCTAACCCAGCACTTAAACCAAATGGAGTGGCCCCAGAGGTTTCTCATTAAAATAAAAAATACAAAGCATAAGTCACGTTTTATGCAGACAGACTAAAGGCCCTATCCCTTTACTCCATCTCATACCATTTATTGAAAGGTGACTTATGCCTGACCTACAAGGCATTCTCTGATCCATTCCCTGATGAAAATGTTATATATTCACAAGAAAAATTATACGAGGGTTACATGTTCCATGGACCTGAACCTTATTTGTTACTCTAACAGAACTTGCTGAAGAGACAGATTCATATCCCAAAGGGTACCTCATCTATGGAATAAACTTACCATCTTTGTAAAGCAAAGCCCATCCCTCAACTCTTTTGAAAATGAATTTGGATACATGGATGAGGAACTGTAAATTTACTTCTGGGGTACTGCCCATGTCCCTTAGGGTCGAAGGTAGTCTGTAAAATGACTCGGGGCTCCAACACTCAAAAGACCTACTACCCTGATACTACCCCATCCCAGATCTAGGGAATGAAGATATAATATTGTCATATCCTGGGTATTATTGGCTAGGCTTGTAACGGCTCTTATGCCAATAGCCCAGTAATCACCTCTGTAGGAGCGGCCTTAGGTCAACTGGTGCCCTAGGCAAAAGGGCTCCATGGCGCCCCCCACCACACCACTTGGTGGCCCCATCCTGGTCTACCTACACCAGATAAATACTGAAAAAGTAACACTACTCGAGTGGCACCCTAGGCGGCCGCCTAGCTGGCCTATGCCTAAGGTCACCTATGAACCTATAAAGTCATCCATGATGGCACTGGTAGGTAGAGAAAGGCAGAAATGGATGGAAGCTAGAATGTTAACTGCACTTAAACAACAGACTGCACAAACTTATATCCTGAAGTAAAACAAACGTCAGGCACCCAAGTTCACATCTCCCTCTCCACAGTAACTTCAATAACTTACAAAAGTATGTCCTCAGTATCACCTTTCTTGGTAAGACAACATCCAAATGGAAGTGGGGAAAAAACTTCTTGACTTGTTTCATAGTTCATGCTCCTCTGAATATGCAATCCACAGTCCTACCAAATAATACAGATTCAAGTTGGCCACCCAAATTGCGTTATCTTTGCTCCAACTAGGACTTTCAAAAAAATGCAGAAGTCAACATATATGATCATATAATAATGCACTTCTGACCAAAAAAAAAAAATGTCACAAAGAAGAATTTCTTGACTTGTGTTGCAGGTGATTTCCCTCTTTACTGACAAGATGATTGAAAGCATGCAGAGTTTGTTATCTGACCATTCTACTGAACCAAAACAATCCATCATGTGAAAGTAAGTTTCAGAGTCTCTCTCTCTTTTTTTTTTTACTCAAATAATTTTGTTTACAAATAAAATAATATTGACAATTACATTTTCTAAGTGAATAAATTTACAATAAACTATATACAATTAACCTCAAAAAAAAAAAAAAAAAGAACCTGTGGAAGAAGCTGAGTTACACAAAGTTAGAAGAAATCATGCTGCCTCTCTTCTCAGTCAGGTGTGACTGTATCCGAATTAAGAGTATCAATAAGGGAGAGGACTTTCTCCCAAGGGTTATTGATCCATTTATTAGGTGATATTCTCAATTCTTTAACTTCTACTTACATCAGCCCAGTTTCTTTCAACAAAGTTAGAAAATCGATATTCGGTTCAGAAGAGGATTTCCACTTTCTTGTGACACATTTCCTGGCTATGGCTAGTATAGTCCAAAGAAGATAACGATCCTTGTTGTTCATTATCGATATTCGGTTCAGAAGAGGATTTCCACTTTCTTGTGACACATTTCCTGGCTATGGCTAGTATAGTCCAAAGAAGATAACGATCCTTGTTGTTCATTATCGATATTCGGTTCAGAAAAGGATTTCCACTTTCTTGTGACACATTTCCTGGCTACGGCTAGTATAGTCCAAAGAAGATAACGATCCTTGTTGTTCATTATCGATATTCGGTTCAGAAGAGGATTTCCACTTTCTTGTGACACATTTCCTGGCTACGGCTAGTATAGTCCAAAGAAGATAACGATCCTTGTTGTTCATTACAAAACTTTCATTAATATTTAGGAGAACTAATGATTTGTTAGAACAAATGAATCTGTATAAATGGCTTGAAGAAATTTACTAACCTCTTCCCAACATTTCTTAATGCGTGTACAGTCATAAAAAATGTGTGACCAATCAGCTTTACATTTTAATGAACATCTCCAGCATATAACATTTTTAGAGGAATTAAATTTAGCTGTCTTATTGGGGGTATAGCTCTATGCAGAAATTTCCAAGTGAAAACCTTCCATATTTGTAAGTTAGTTGTTGTTAATTTAATAGAGTGAAGAAGATTAGTTTTGCTTTCAATTGATAAATACATTGAGTGTTCCTTAATGATGAAATTCCAGTAATTCTGATTGGGAATGACTTTATAATTTTTTAGAATTTTATAAAATCTTGATGTTAAGTTTGTCCAACTGATATCATTATATAATACTTCATGCATGCAAAATATAAGTCTGGGCATAGATTTAAAGGAGGAATTATCAATTTTTCTGCATAGATCTTGTGCATAAGATTGTATATTTTTAATAACTAACCAGTCTGAGCTTGATACATCATATATATTTATTAATTGTTGAATAACCAAAACCATCAAGTTCTCTATACTTCAGAGTCTCCCTTAAAAGGATTCAGCATATATATATATATATATATATATATATATATATATATATATATATATATATCAGGACGCATCCCAAAATTAAAAATTTACATACTCGGTGCAGTAAGCAAATTACAGTTGTGTACACTTACCATAAATGTAGATGTTCGAGTATTCACTGTTGCAGTCATTACATTTGGGTAATCTGCTGGCAGGTTGCACACAGTCGACCAGATTAACAAAGTCTTGGGTCCTGTGTCAGTTGCTGTCCCTTCTTCCATGACGTCAGGTCGTCAGGGGTATAAAACATGCAGCCGACGCCATTACATCAGTTTTTCTTGCCCCAGATGTCAGGTGCCCCCCTAATGGGTAGCAAATAAAATTAAAAACACAAAATTATACCTCCAACCAAAAGCAAATACACCAAAAAGGCTTTTAAGCATAGAAAAAAAAAGCAGAGGTACAGCCAGAGAAAAGTAGGAGGCTGGAGGGAGGGTAACCAGGACTGCAACAGTGAATACACTCGAACATCTACATTTACTAAGTGTACACAACTGTACTATGTTCTTCATGTTTCACTGTTGCAGTCATTACATTTGGGTAGATTCCCAACGCTATGGTTGGGAGGAGGAGTTTATACAGCATTAGGGTCAGCTACAAGGCCCTGCAAGACAGCAGTGGCAAAGCCAGCTCTGGATTTAGAGAAAATTGGTAAATGATAATGCTTGGTGAAAGTATGAACAGAACTCCAGGTCGCAGCTTCTAGAATATCCCTGGTAGGAACACCTCAGAGAAAGGCTGCAGAAGTAGATGCAGCCCTGGTGGAGTGAGATCTGATCTCCTGGGGGATAGGTTTTCCATGGTGCTTATAGCAGAAATGAATGCAATGGCTTATCCATTTAGAAATGGTTTGCTTTGAAATAGCCTTCCCCTCTGCCCCTGCAGCAAATGCTACCAGCAATTGTTCACATTTTCTTCGAGATTTAGTCCTGTCCAAATAGAATCTAAGTTGTCTGTGCATATCCAAGGAGTGCAGAATCCATTCTCCTTTGTTCTGTGGATTGGGAAAGAAGGTTAGCAAATGAATGGACTGATTAAGAGCCACACTGGAAACCACCTTGGGCATGAAGGACGGATTGGTCCTGAGAGATACCCTGTCTGCATGAAAGATGATGAAAGGCTCCACTGCCATAAGGGCCTGTAATTCAGATATCCTTCTAGCTGAAGTGATTGCTAAAAGGAAAGCTGTTTTCCAAAAAAGGAATTTTAAGTCTGCAGTAGCAGCTGGCTCTAAAGGAGGAGCAGTGAGTTTTTCCAAAACAAAGTTAAGGTCTCAGGCAGGGGTAGGAGCTCTCCTGGGTGGGCTCAAGCTCTTTGCCCCTCTGAGATAGATTTTTCTAGCTGAAGGAGAGAGCATCCACTTTCCAGGCTTGTTTGTGGGGAGTCCTTGTGCAAAACTTGTCCAATTGGTAGTTCTGGGGGGAGGCAAATAGATCTATGTCTGGGCTCCCCCATTTGCTTGTCAACATGTTGAAAATCCGTGGTTCCAGTTGCCACTTGTGTGGGTCCATGAGTTTTCTGCTTAATCTGTCTGCCAGTGTATTTAATTTCCCTGGCAGGAATTGAGCTTGTAGATGCACTTGGTAGCTCAAGGCTGTGTTCCACAATGCCATGGCTAGTCTGCAGAGGGGGTAGGAATGTGTACCCCCTGCTTGTTTATGTACCACATAACCGTGGTGCTGTCCATCTTTACCATTAGTTGTCCTGGAAGAATGTAGTCCTTGAAGGCTGTCAAAGCATTCTGTACAGCTAACATTTCCTTTTGATTGATATGTAGGTGCATTTGATTTGGGTTCCATTTGCCCTGAATGCACTTCCCTGCCAGGTGAGCCCCCCATGCATAGCCTGATGCATCTGTAGTTAGGGTTTGGGCGACAGGGGTTAGTGTGAATGGCAGTCCTTTGTTTTGGTGGCAGGCCTCTGCCCACCATAGGAACTCCAGACGTAGGCAAGGTATGATAGGAATCATTGTTTCCAGGCTGTGACAATGTTGACTCCATAGACTTTTTAAGTACCACTATAGTTTCCTCATATGCAGTCTTGCATATGGAATTAGAAGAATGCAGGAGGCCATGAACCCCAAGGCTTGCAGTATTTGTCTTGCAGATAGCAAGGTTTTTGTGGCCACTTGTTTGAAGTAAGTTACCAAATGAATTTGCTTCTCTGGCGTGAGGAAAGCCACCTGGGCAGTTGGATTCAAGCTTGCACCCAGGAATGTAATCTGTTGACAGGGTACCAGTTGTGATTTCTTTTTGTTTATGGTGTACCCCAGACAAGTTAGAACCCTTTTTACAAACACCAGATGATTTAGAAGTATGCCCTGGCTGAATTAGACAATCGTCCAGGTATGGATATATTTGAATATTTCTTTGCCTGCAAAATGCAATAACTGGAGTCAGGCACTTTGTGAATACCCTGTGCGCAGTAGACAAGCCAAAGGGCAGTGCAGAGAATTGATAATGCAAGTAGCCTGCTTTGAAGCGTAGGTATCTTCTGCAAGATTCCCTGATTGGGATGTGCAGGTATGCTTCTTTTAAATCTAGAGTTGCTAGCCAGGCATCTTTGCCTAGCATGGGAAGTAACTGAAGACTCAGCATCTTGAATTTTGGAATCTCCAGAAAGGTGCTGAGAGTAGACAGGTTCAGGATTGGACGCCATGATTTGCCTTTTCTGGGTAGCAGAAAAAGCCTGGAATAGAAACCTTGTCCCTTTTCCTCTTCTGGTACTGGTTGAACCATGTTTAAGAGGGAAAGTACTTGTTTTTGAGCCTCTGCCCACTGATTTGGGGGCAGGTCTGGCCACCCGTTTGGTGTTGGCCTGTGGAAATGAAATCTGTATCCCTGGGACACTATTTTTAAAACCCATTTGTCCTGGGTTATGAGTTCCCAGTTCTTTGCATGAAGAGCAATATTTCCCCCCAAAGGAGCAGTTAAAAGTTAAGTGCTTGGTAATTTTAAAAGAAAGTCACTGAGACTGTTTACCATAGGGGGTTGTCTTGTTATTACCAGATTTGGAAGTGGAGGACCCCCACTGCTTAGCTCTGAGAGTCCCCTGGGACTGAAACCTGGGGTTTTTGTTGTGCCTGGGTTTGGCATGAGAGGATCTGGAAGGGGCTGGAAAACACCAATTCTTAGTAGGCCAGTGTCTACTAAATCTTGGAGGTTGCACTTGTAAGAAATCTTTAACAGTTTGCATATATTTAGCTTTATCTTCCATCTTTTTTTAGAACTTCTTCAGCCTTATTGCCAAACAGGCGTCCTGATTTGAAGGAGCATTCAACAATTTAGCTTTAACATGATCAGGCAAAGATTGCTCCTTCAACCAAGCATGCCTTCTAAGCACAGACCCAGTAACAGCAGCCCTGCAGGAGGCCTCTAAAGAATCAAAACCACATTGCAAAGTATGCTTTCCAACTTGTTCAGCAGAATGCATTAAATCCTGTAAATCTTTACTTTCCACACAGTCAGGAATCAACATCATTTTCTGTTTAAGCAGTCCAATAATATGCTGTTGATATTTTAACATATGAAATTGGCAGTTTAAAGCTCTGATTTCCAAGGCTGCAGAAGTATAAACCTTTTTACCCCATCTACCCAGCGCCCTGGAGTCTCTATCAGAAGGAGTAGGATTTTTAGCAGTAGAATCCTTAATGCCCTTGGGCCCCTGACAAATGGTTTCTGGATCTGCAACAGGATTTTTGAAACGGAACTTGTGGGACTCAGGAACCCTGTATTATCTGTCAGGTTTACTAGGAGCCAGAGGCAGGGAATCAGGGGGCAAACTGGATTCCGAGAACACATCATCAACAATGTCTAGTACAGGAGGTATAAACAAAGCCCTATGCTGAGGTAGAAGAAGGAAATCCCTAAGCCTCTTTTTTGAATGAGAAAATTCCTGACTTTCCCAGTGGAAATGCTCCCTTAAAGTATGTAAAGTTTCCCCAAAAGAAAAATCTTCAGGAGGGGAAGCAGAGGGAATGGAATCCTCTGCATCAGAATCCTCATAAGTAGGTATAGACAAATCCAGGTCATTAGAAGAGTCAGAAGAAACAGAATCCTGATCAGAAGATTCATAATCAAGCTCAGGTCTAGGCATCTTAGAGGGGGTTGAATACCCCTGATTAGAGTAATGAGATCTTCAGCCATTTTGATCATTTGTTTTTTTAGGCATAGGGGCCTGAACATGTGGCCTGGGCGTCAGTTTTTTAGACATAGATCGAGGTTTAGGCCTTAGTAATGAAGGCGATGTTGATTTAATATGCAAGTCTGTAGGCCTGAATACACCCTTAGAAGCCGGTGCCTTCACAGCGGCTCCGGACCCATCCAAGGTAGAGAAATCCGCAGGTTCCATAGATGAAGCATCTCGTGGCATACCGGACTCCGAATGGGTCTCAGTAGAGGCCTGCAAATCAGAAGTAGCAGGTATCAGGGGCTGTGAAAGCGCCTCACTGAGTACCGGCGAACTGGCGACTGGCTTAGGAGAAGCATCGTTGACAGTTTTGGACCTCGGCGGCCTGTCTCTGTCTTTATCTTTGCATTTTTTCAGAATCCCAGTCGTCGGATGGCTAACCGACGACATTTCTGGATAATTAAACTGAGAACCGAAATATTTAGAGGCAAAAATGAACCGACAACAGATAGTGTGCTGATTAAATAAAGCACAAAACCGACAGCAACGTACGTCGTGGTCAGGGCCTAGGCAAGGAATACAGTATGAATGAAAATCTTTATGAGGTATTTGCTTTCCACAAGTAATGCAATTATTAACTTTTACTGACATCGGTAAGGAGCAAGAAAAAGTTTCCCCAACGGGGAACTTACCTTTAAGTTAAAGACTTGGGTTCTGAAACTTGAAAATGAAAATTTCAGGAGTTGGCCAACCAGCACTTGCGAATTGGTTCTGCTTCGGGCACGGCAAAAAAGACTGATATAATGGCGTTGGCTGCATGTTTTATACCCCTGACGACCTGACATCATGGAAGAAGGGACAGCAACTTACGTATGACCCAAGATTTTGTTAATCAGGCCGACTGAGGGCAACCTGCCAGCAGATTACCCAAATGTAATGACTGCAACAGTGAAACACGAAGAACATCAAAGCATAAGGAAAACCAGTATGCTGTCCACTTCCATTACCTAGGAAATCAAACTGTCCCCTATTGCAAAAAATAAATACATACATACATATATGTATGTGTATATGTAGTATGTATGTATGTATGTACATACATATATGATCCGGTATTAAGTTAATATGTAAAGCCACTCAAGGAGCACAGGTTTTATCCAGCTTTGAAACTGATACAGACCTCTGACTCCTCCTTACCAAGGGGATTTCTGAACAGTGTCTGTCAATCACATCATCGTAGCTAATTTCACCAGCAAAGTATTTATTCCCAATTCCCAGTGTGTCAGAACAGCCAAATGGAAGAAAGAAAAAAAAATCTGGACCATCTTTACTGACTTGATCTTAAATCATAAAAGATCAGGCCTTGTAACCCCTTTCTCATTTACGAGCTTGAGGAGACTACCTATTCACCCCCTGCTTTTAGCATAAAACATTGGAAAACATAGATCACCTGACAACACTGACTGATGAAACTTGGGTTCTTCTCATTTAAAAAAAAATACAAAACTTAAATCTCTTCCCTTAGGTCTAAAATCTAGATAAAAGGACCTCAATGGAACAGCCTTAGACAAGGATTGCTAAGCACTGACCTATTAGGTAAATTAAAAAAAAAAATAAAATGGGCTATTTGTTGACCTTACGCTGTGTCGACAAATAAAGGTGCAATAAATCAAAACCATGTACCCTCTTGCACAAGAAGCAACTCATTAACAGCTCAAGGCGTCAGTCCTCTCTGCTGCCAAACCTTTTCCAGTGTTTCTACATCAAGGACTCCTAAACACAGTACTTTAAGCAAAAGACAGATATGATCTTTTACAGGGGAGGTACACTCTTTCTTAGCCTGCGGCTGTTATAACAAGTTCTGTTTTCTAGTTCTATCAGTCTCTGAGTCAGTGTTTTCTCTTCCCAAGAGATTTATCAATATAGCACCATGCTGAACAGAGGCTCCTCTTAATACAGCCACATTCACCTCTGACTTGTGCACTGTTCTCCAGCTGTGGCACTTTTGCCAGACATTATCAATGGGCCTCTCCTTGCAATGTTCAACTAATCCTATCAGCCATTTAATTTTGCATGAAAGCCTTCTATACCAGTGTCTGCCTCTCTGATGGCTGATGTACTGTCCACAGTAGAATTTGTGCTGAAATATGCAATGGTAGTCTGTAATGATACTACCCCAAAGTAGCATCACCCACCTACCATAACTGAACTTAAGCCTGACACAAAGACTTAACATCTCAGACAGCTGACCTGTTACTTCTATACTGCTTAGAGGAAAACCACTAGGGTGTGGGAAGAGTGTATTTGTTAGTATCTGATGACCAACCCACATACTACCCCAACACAACAGCTGTCCGACGAACCAATGCCGTCCTACTGCAACAGTAATTAGTATTCTCAAAATCAGCAAGAGAGAGGGCTCTAGAATGGAAGAATTTGCTCTCTTACATAAGCAAAAGTACAATTTTAACTTCAATATGTAATGAATATAAACATTACATTTAGTCACCAGCAGTAGAGAATTATATGGATAAAGCCCTAACTACGGCTCAGGTACTTCATGGCACTGGTATCCATCCTGGAAGGGGCAAGGAGGAGCAGGACACACAAAACCACAATCCGTAACAGAAGGGAGCATTAAGAGACTGGAATTCTAGGGTTGGTTTAGGCTGATCATTAGTGAGTGCACAGAAGCATTCACTCTTAAGGGGGGTGGGGACTGCTATTCCCTGCAGTGATGCAGATAGCCTGTCCCCTCCCCCACCCACGGGCAAAGTTAGGGGCTTACACAAATATGCATAAAATATTCTCTCAATGCCAATGTCTGCCTGAATGATGGCTATTCAGAGCAGCTCTTACCCGAACCGATCTGGAGATTCTCCACTGTTAGCAAATGAAAGCGCTCAAGTCTGAGAGACCTGAGACTTTGCAGGCAAGGGGGAAAAATACCCCGGGTAAGGGGCATTTTGCTGTTTTGTCACTGTTCATCACTTTCTTGTCATTTCCATTTCCCCAACAGAAGCACATAAAAATATCCAGAGACAACAATGCCAAACATCTAGAGCGACTAAAAAGGATGTCAAACAAGATGAAACAAGAACGGAATGTACACTTCAGTATTATGTAAACATACCTAATTTCTGAATGGATGAAAATGCAAAATATAAATCAGTAAGAAAACAGCCTTCTGTAAGCAAATAACTAATATAATGAAATCAATAAAGTAAAAAGATCATGCAATTTAATTATCACGGCTGAACCTGGAAAAATATTAGGGCAGGAAACTATCATGTTCTCTTGGACAAACGGTTTCACTTTCACACAAAGCTAACGTAAGTACTGCACAATGAGACCATAATCACAGATGGCATCACTGAAAATGGAACCTTTGCATGGCATCAAACACATCACTAACAGAATGATCATGTTTCTTGCTCTACAAAACACAACACTAGATTTTACTGGATTTGTCTCATGAATATGCAAAAATGCAGTCATCAAGTACACAATAAATGCAAAAATTATTTTCTTTCCTCCTTTGTTTGAAATGTTTTTTTGAAAGTAAAGGAGTATAAAACCATGACTGGAAATATATACTGAAGTTTCAGCTATGGCTGATCATCTCGTTAATCCTTAAGGAAATTACCTCTATCTTCTGACCTGACAGATGAAAAACAGCAGGAACGAGAAGGGGATGTGGAAGCCTAAGTAGTCTGCAAAAATAAAAGGAAAGACCTCACCAGCACTCCAAAGATAAATGCTAGTTTATTTTACATATAAATCTCGACTTCTTCAAAAAGAAGTACATCTGCCCTTTGAATGTTTTCAGAAATCACCAGATTATTAGCAAACATCACTTCCCTTCTTGTTTCTTTTAACACCTCCTTTTTAGTCAACCTGTTAAAAAGGCTTCAGTAAAGAGAATTAGAAAATTGCTTTATACAAAGTATAAACAGGTAGCCACATACTACCAAAATGTTATAACGTTTTACAAAGAAAGTGTGATGAGTGTAGTAAGTTAGGTGGAAGAACAGACCCATTTCTCTCAGTACAAGCTTAATATGTAGGCTAGCTAGCAAATGTTTTATCAAGTTTACAAATACTATCTACAAATCTATCTTGCACAGAAGAACTAGCTCATTAGTTATGATGTAGCACATTCCTTGCATTCTCCTCATAAAACACTTTGCCATTAAGTTAATTGGCAACATACATTTTACACACATAAAAATGTATACACACACACACACACACACACATATATATATATATATATATACACACATATATAACACACACACACACACACACACATATATATATATATAGACACACACATATATGTGTGCGTGTGTGTGTATGTATGTATATAGAGAAACAGAGGTGTACTGCTGAAATTAAATGAAACACCCAAAGATCAACATTTACAGTCAACCATAAAAAGAAGACGTAGCAAACAGTGACACACTCCTGCATATGTGCCAAGCAACAACCTCACACACAAAACTTAAAACTTAAAAGTAAAATAAAACATTATTTTTTTGCGTCTTACTATCAAAATTCCGAAAGGCAGAACATTTTTCTATCAAAAGATAGAAATACAATATCAAAAACGAAAATTAAATTTCGCCTAAATGTTGAAAGTGATAAACACGATGATCGACATTCCACATGCCAGACTTCTGGTTTCGAAAGTCTCTGTGTCCTTTTACGTTTTCGCATGGGGGCAAACCCCCTGCACCCCCACACTCCCTGATTATATATACCAACACAAAGATCGCACTAGTGAGGAAAAGGGTAAATTATCCAATCCGGACTGTATTCCGATCTCCATTCAAAACGAAGAGTTTATAACAGTGAATGTATACCCACTTTTGCTAATATAAACTCGACTACTTTCTGTTTGATATTACGACAGCTCAAAAACCATGCATTTGACCAACCTGTATCGAGATTGTGCCTTTTAGAATTTTGATAGTAAACTGTTTTTTTGCAGGGGGCAAGCCCATTGCACCCCCTGCTAATTATATATACTACTACAAAATTGTACAATCTCAAGGAAAGGGTATATGTTGACTATCTGTGTAGTTGCCCATATTTTGTCAGCTAAATAGGTGTTGACCAATGATATATTTGATGTACTTCAGTGGATGTACATACATACAGACGTGTGTCTACACACACACACACACACACACACACACACATACAGTGGATATAAAAAGTTTACACACCCCTGTTAAAATGCCAGGTATTTGTGATGTAAAAAAAACGAGACCACAATAATCAATTTAAAACTTTTCTCACCTTCAATGTGACCTGTAACCTGTACAATTCAATTGAAAAAACAAACAAATCTGTTAGGGGAAAAATATAAAAAATAAAAAATGTACAATACACTGGTTGCATAAGTGTGCACACCCTTAAACTAATACTTTGTTGTGTGCACACCCTTACTTTGTTCATAATTTCATACATAGGGATTAGGCTATTGGCCCTAGGGCCTATACAAGCCCAGCCAAAAAGGTACCCTAGCTTTTGCCACACAAGAAAAGTATTTTCCTGTGCCACTGTCGAGCAGAGTCACAGAAGTGATCCCGGGGTGAATTTCCTATTTCCCATCCAATCATCAAGATTTTTCTTGAAGAGTACTAATGAGGAGCTTTGTTTGATATAGATAAGTAGTTTATTTCACAGTATGGGAAGTCTCTGGGACAGGAATCTAACCCTCCGGCATGTTCTGTTTATTGTGGTGACAAGGTTTAGGTCCCTAGAGCGTGTAGCTAGGAGGGATTGGGACTTCTTTAAGTGGAGCATGTCCAACAGCTCTGGGTTTGACATAGCTTTGTATGTTAGGCAGAGATCAACTCTGACTAGGCGATATGTGACAGAGTAAAGCTGGAGTTTTTTGAGATGGTCTGTGTAGGGCATCTGTTTGAGGCCGGTAATCCTCTTTGTGAGGTACTTCTGCGGCCTTTACAGTTGTTGTAGATGTCTTGTGAGGTACATACCAAAAGGGGCGTTGTACTTTATAATGGGTCTAATGAGTGATGAGTAGAGGGGAACAATGACCTCTTTTTTTCCTGGATGAGAAACCTTTTGTGATGAGGTGTGCCACATAGAATGATTTCCTGACTACTGTGGCGATGTGATTATCAATGGAGAGACTACTGTCCACCTGTGTCCCAAGGGCTATTATCACACTTTCAGTGTTAAGTATACTACCGCCTATGTTGTAGTTCATGGGTACAAAGTTTGTACCAAAGGGAATGACAATGCACTTTTTGGAATTGAGCTTGAGGCCATGGCTTTAACACCAGGCATTTGTCTCAGTGAGGCCATTTTGTAGGATGTCCACATCGTTAGGAGTTTCGACTATGGCTCCTAGTTTGCAGTCATCTGCGAACTTCATTAGCCAACGACCTTCTTTGTTAGCCTGTACTTCAGAGAAGTAGATACCAAACAGGAGAGGACCCAGGACTGAACCCTGTGGTACTCAACTTGTCACTGGTTGGATTTGGAGTCTGCTACTTTCACAGTGTGGGTTCGGTCAGTGAACCAGTTGGCAACCCATCTTGTGACATACGGACCTATACCTCGTTTAGTGAGTTTATCTATAATTCCAGAGTGGTGGATGGTGTCGAAAGCCTTGGCAAGATCTAGATAGGCTGTGTGAACCACTGTACCCTCGTCTACGGCTCTGGTGACTGCTTCAAAGAAGTCTATCAGGTTTAGGAGACATGATCTGCCTTTTACAAACCCGAAATGGGTGGGGTCCAGAGTTTGGAGATTACCAATGTCTTTGTTTATAAGTTCCATGATGATACATTCCATGGCCTTGCAGACCAGGCTCATCAGGTTAATGGGGCTGTAGTTCCCGGGGTCCGTGGTGGCTCCCCCCTTATGGAGTGGGATAACCGTCGCTGTGCGCCATTCAATAGGTACAAACCCTGTGGTGAGGCTATGATTGAACATGGTACTTAGGTGGGGTGCCAGTTCGTTCTGTAGTTCATGTAGAACGCAACCTGGGATGTTGTCAGGTTCCATGGATGCTGTGCTCTTGGCTTTGGATAGTGTGGTTTTTACCTGTGCAGCCGTGATTACAGGCACTTTGCATTCTTCCGATATAGAGATGTGCTCTTTAGGGGGTGAGAGAGGAGTAAAGTTAGCACTGAACCTATCTGCCAGGATGTTCGCAATATCAGTTGGGTCTGTATATTTAGTGCCATTGTGCTGTAACTCAGAGCAGATCTAAGTGTTGACATTAAGATTCATGACATAGCTACAGAATGCTTTGTGGTTGTCTTTAGAATCAGTGGCGATTTTGTTTTCGTAACTAGCTTTGGAGGATTTTATCAGGGATCGCAGCTTCTTACAGAGGCTGACCAGGGAGGTCCTCCACTCATGGGATTTTACTCTCTTTTGCAACAGTATCTTCTTGTGTTATACAGTTTGTTTATGGCAGGGGACCCACCAGAATGGCTTCCTTTTTTTGGAGGATAGCGTCTTGGTTCTGTCTGGGATAGCACGATCCACGCACTCATGTAAGTGCTTATAAAGTGCAACTGTGTAGGATTCAGTAGTACTAACTGTATTGTCCATCTGCATGGGTGTCATGAAGTTCACCACTTCTGTCTTAAGAAGCATGAAGTTGGCTTTGGAGAAATTTTTTTACCATTGTTTCCTTAATGGGGGGTGGGGGCAGGATGTGGATAGCTAGGGTAATTAGCTTATGGTCAGATATGACCAATGAGGTGTTCACTTCAGGTGTGGAACACCGGTCACTCATGGTGGCAATGACTAGATCTAGGATACTGTTGCCCCTGGTGGAAGTGTGGATAAGTTGATCCAGGGCATTGGAGTTTATGAATTCCAGAAAGCGTTGAGCGGAGGAGTTGGTACATGAGTAGTTTTCCCAGTTAATGGTGGGGTAGTTGAAATCGCCCATTATTAGGGTGTTTGGTTGAACCCTAATATTTTGCAGTACATCAAGAAAAGAGGAGTGGGAATCCTGGGGCATGGTGGGGGATCTGTAGCAAGCTACAATTTGAATTGCAGTTTTGCCCAGAGTTAGCTGCACTTGGATAACCTTGGCTGCATTATGCTGAGCAACTAGCCTGGAGGTGTGGATATCCTTAATGAATATGGACACACCTCT